>NC_049213.1:3926373-4016373 GCF_013347855.1 Anguilla anguilla
TGGATAAAAGCGTCTGCCAAATGAATGTAATGTAATGTAATGTAATGTGTGTGTGTGTGTAACGCATGTGTGTGTGTGTGTTCCTCAGGGCGAGCGGGTGCGGACGCTGAAGGCCCAGAAGGCAGAGAAGGCGGCCATCACGGCGGAGGTGTCCCGGCTCCTGGAGCTGAAGAAGCAGCTGGCGCTGGCAGAGGGGCGGGACCCCGACCCCACACCCCAGAAAGGGAAGAAGAAGTAATGAGGGATGACTGAGGAACAGAAGGAGGAGGGGAAAGAAGTAACAAGGGATGGGCGGAGAAGGAGAAGGAAGAGGGGAAAGAAGTAACAAGGGATGGACGGAGAAGGAGGAGAGAAAAGTAACGAGGGATGACTGAGGAGAAGGAAGAAGTAACGAGGGGTGGATAGAGGAGGAGAGGAATGGTTGGGTCGGCGACAAAAACGAGGGGGGGTGAGAGCATCGCTCAATAGGGAACAAGATTTAAAGGCACGGCGACCAATTCCTTTAACCAGCAAATCAGGGGTGATGTCTGTGGCAAGGGGTGGAGCAGATGAACAGTGCCAGCGTAGCTCCGCCCATCTCAGGTGTCCTGTGGCGGTGCCTCAGTAACGGGGTTCATCCTCATCAGTAAAGGTGGGGCTGCCCAACCCTGCTCCTGGAGATCTACCATCCTGGAGGTTTACACTCCAACCCTAACAAAGCCACACCTCATTCAACAGCTAGAGCAGATCTGCCCAACCCTGCTCCTGGAGATCTACCATCCTGTAGGTTTGCACTCCAACCCTAACAAAGCCACACCTCATTCAACAGCTAGAGATCTCGTTGAGCTGCTAATTAGTATAGTCAGGTGTGCCAAATTAGGGTTGAAATGAAACCCTACAGTAGATCCCCACGTACAGGGTTGGGCAGCCCCCAGAAAGGAGGTTCTCTGCATCTCTACAACGGCGTGGTGTTGGTCGACACAAGTGGCTGTTTTAATAGGTCAATTCTGTGAGATGTGTCAGTCAAGAAACAAATCTTTTTTTTTTTTGTTTCTTGGATCCTGGAAACCACAGACTGTTGGGTATCAGGGGAGTGTAAAAACAAGGATCGTCTGAATCCAGTCTCTTGGTACTTACTGATGAACGCTGATTTGTCACTCTCAAACATCGTCCATTCTGCCTTTTTCCAAAGCGAATAAATCATTTAAATTTCTCATTGTGCTTTTATTTGTGTATGTTGGTGCAAAAAAAAAAGACACTTGTAAAGGGAATTCAAATAGAGAGTTAAATTTCAACTTTAATAGTAAAATCAGTGATACAGTACAAGAGTAAATGCAGTACTAAAAACATTACTTAATGGGTGATATTCCAGAGAACTAACCACATTCATCATAACAGTAAATTAGCATGCAGGTTCTTACATTATAAAGTACATGTTTGAAAACTGTAACAAAATTGATACAGGATTGTATATAACCGCATATATTACAAAGGCGATAAAAAAATATGTAGATAGCAGGGCGGTGTATAGTAAAAGACTACTGCTGCTCTAATTCAGGGTACAGAAAAATAGTTTGGCGACAACATGCCTAGCCCCCTCTCTGTGCATATAAAGGCCGGGTCGAGACCACGGTTCAGTCTCCACAACGCGCATGCGCACGCACACACACACACACACACACACACACACGGGTCCAGACCTGTCAGTCACCGTCAGGCTGAGGGGAAAATTCTGTTAAAAAAAATAACCACGTAGAAAGACCTGAAGTTTTAATTAAGGTTGATGATTCTAGGTTGTTTTTTGAGGGGAGCTGGGGGGGGGGGGGGGGGGGGGGGGAGGGGAGGGGAGGGATGGGTTTGGCAGTGAGGCACCACAGATTTTTGACTACCCCCTCTCTCCCCTTTCCTAGTTCCTGTAAAAAAAACCCTGGAGGGGTCTCTTCTCTTTTACCCGTCGCTCTTTCTAGAACTACAGAGCTCAGCTATGTAGCTCCACAGCAAACTGAAATTCTTCATGAATTCTGCACTCTTTCTTTCTCAGTAAAAAAACACTGAGGGCACGAACACCATCTTACTGGAAAACACACCAGCTTTCCTTACAACATATCTAATGCAGTACCTCGTCTGTCTCTCTCGCCATTGGCTGCTGTGACACAGTACCTCATCTGTCTCTCTCGCCATTGGCTGCTGTGACACAGTACCTCATCTCTGTCTCTCTCGCCATTGGCTGCTGTGACACAGTACCTCATCTCTGTCTCTCTCGCCATTGGCTGCTGTGACAGTACCTCATCTCTGTCTCTCTCACCATTGGCTGCTCTGACGCAGGTGCCTGGTCTGTCTCTCTCACCATTGGCTGCTCTGACGCAGTGCCTGGTCTGTCTCTCTCACCATTGGCTGCTCTGACGCAGTGCCTGGTCTGTCTCTCTCACCATTGGCTGCTCTGACGCAGTGCCTGGTCTGTCTCTCTCACCATTGGCTGCTCTGACGCAGTGCCTGGTCTGTCTCTCTCACCATTGGCTGCTCTGACGCAGTGCCTGGTCTGTCTCTCTCACCATTGGCTGCTCTGACGCAGTGCCTGGTCTGTCTCTCTCGCCATTGGCTGCTCTGATGCAGTGCCTGCTCTCCCATTGGCTCCCCATGTCAGCTGCTCACCGTTAAAGCTCTCTGCTTCATACTTCCCTTCTGTCCTCCCGTTTCCTGCATTTTTCCCTCAATCCTGGATGTTCACCCTTCCGGCTACTTTCGCTTCTTTGCTTTCTTCCCTCTGCCCGGTCGTTCTTTCTTTCCTGCGGTCTCAACCGAGACGATCCCTACCTTCCTCCCTCCCAGGGTTTGGGGTCATGGCTTTTTTCAATCCAGTAAATTCAGGAAATTAAATTAATTTCACCGACTGAAAATCGCACGTAACGGATCTCATTTGCTAAAATGAAACGGAACACCTCAGCCCCCCCCCCCCCCCACTTTTGGGTGTTGACCAGTCCCTCCCCCCCAGGCCCCCCCCCCCTCACTTTCGGGTGTTGACCAGTCTCTCTATCAGAGAGCGCCGCGTTCGCTGCACCTCCTCCGCCAGCCTCTCTATCTCTGCCTTCAGCCTCTCGTTCTGCTCCGTCAGCTCCTGCACCCTCCTCTCGTTCTCCTGCTCCCGCTCCTTCCTGCTCTTCTTCGCTGAGGAGGGGCCGCAGGGGGGGGCCGAGCTGGGGGAGGGGGTGGGGCCGCCGCCCCCTTTGTCCCCGCCCCTCTTGCGCTTGCCCAGCCTGTAGGTGAGGACCGGGTGCGGGGAGAGCGGGGAGGGGGGCGGGGAGCGGTGCAGGGTCGGGGACTGCGAGGCGGAGGAGGAGGAGGAGGAGCAGGAGGAGGAGTCGGGGACTGAGGGGGGCTCCTCCTCGCTGGGCGTGGGGGAGGGGGGTCGGTGGTGATGGGGGTACACGCTGCAGCCCTCCACCCCGCCGCCCCCGCCCTCCATCAGCCCCACCCCTCCATCGCTCAGGAGCTCAAAGAACTCAGGAGGCAGCAGGTCGCCGCCCCCTCCTCCTCCTCCTGCCCCGCCCCCTGTCCCCGCCTCCCTGGCCGGGGCGGGGCCGTGACTGGACGCCTGAGGGGGAGGCCCCTCCTCCACCACCCGCTGCACCCCCTCGCCCGCCCACCCCTGCCCGTCCGTCAGCCAGGTCAGCGAGCAGCTCTCCAGAACATCCAGGAACTCCGGCTCCTTCTGGAGAGAGAGAGAGAGAGAGAGAGAGGAGGAGGACAGGAGAGAGAGAGAGGAAAAGGAGGAGGGGAGGAGAAGGACAGGAGAGAGAGAGAGAGAGAGAGAGGAGGAGGGGAGGAGGAGGACAGGAGAGAGAGAGGAGGAGGGGAGGAGGAGGACAGGAGAGAGAGAGAGGAGGAGGGAAGGAGAGGAGAGAGAGAGGAGGAGGAGAGAAAGAGAAAGAGGAGGAGGACAGGAGAGAGAGAGGAGGAGGAGAGAAAGAGAGAGCGTAAGGAAAGAGCAGCGAAATTTTGTCCCTAAAGCAGGACGAGACAAATCATCTGTGAAAAGTGTTGTACGCGTTATATTCAGTGTATATTTTCATTGTGATTATTATTATTACTATTATTATTATTATTATTAATGAATAATAATTTTACGTATTATGTACATTAAGTCAGATAACGGCTGAGCAAAATCAGTGCCGTTTCTGTCGCTTACGGCCAACAACGATGAGCGCCAGCCTTTCGTAGGAAACGGAAAACATTTCTTCAAACTATTATTCACTCAATAATTAAAAAACAAGATTTATACTACGTTACATGGATTGTGTATGATTTATGTTGTTGTCGCATGCATAGATTTTAACTTAAAACATAGCCAGTAAAATTGCCATCCCATTGCTAAGGTAAGCATCTGATTTATGGAAAGTGTTACCCCTATGAATAACTAAAATGCCTGATTAAGTAAAATAAACTGCACAGATATTTAGGCAATTTCAAAAAACGTCATTTTTAAAAGGGGCGGAGCTTCCGGACCTCAGGGCAGGGCGGGGCTCGTGCAGCCTTGACCCCGCCCCCGTCGGAGCCCAGGATGTCCTGCAGGTCCTCGTACCACGCCTCCAGCTCGGCCCCGCACAGCGGCCCCACGCCGGGGGGGTACGGGGGGGGCAGGTGCAGCCACTCCGCAGTCATCTCACCACTCAGTCGCCACGCGCAGGTCAGCTTCCACACAGGAACGCTCTGGACCTGGGGGGACACGGCCATGAGAACGCTCAAATCCACAGCGCAAAACCCGAGACGGCCACGCCCGCAACCCACGCCGCAAAAGGTCTGCTCTTCCTGCTAAAGGCCCTTGGAAATGAGTAACAAACTAAAACTACTGAAAATGTGCTTCCAAAGTGCTTTATTGGAGTTCAAATGTTAATTGTTTCCCTTAGACTGCTTTGTTCTCTCCTACGTGCGAGATGACAAAATGGCGACTCCAAGTGGACACATACATGTACTGCATGAATTTTAAAAAAATGCAATTTCACTCTGGACAAAACAATGACGTCATTCCATAGACTTCATTAAGAGACATGATTAATGAAAACGGTCAACTTTTAAAGAATAATAAATGTATAATAAATTGGCATAAGAACAGATAAAAGATAAAGGACATTCACCTTCTTAAATCACCTGTTAATCAAGTCTGACGGTGTGCTGTCGGTGATAGTTTGTCCCAACAAATCTTTAAAAAGAAGAAAAGAAGTTATAACCAAACAATTAACATATGACATATTTAAAATGCAATGTGTGTTATAGTTGTTATATCAAATATCACCTTTCAGGTTAAAGTTCACCAACGTGGTGACCTTTGCACCAAACACAGTAACAATCCTATTAAACTAACGCTAGAACTGCACCAAACTGGAATTCCCTGGAATTACCAATCTCCTTAACCTATACATGTTTATTCTCATTGTACATTTCTGATTAAAGTAATTGCATTTTACATTAATATTAGATCTGTAACAATGAAAATGGACGCTGAATACCCGCAAATGTGTACACTGACAAACAACACAGATTATGTTTCCCACCCCAGCGTCCTCTCCAGATTATTTATCTGCTTAGTTTTTTAATACTGGCATATGTCGTGTTTATACTTTGTGTGGTGGGGGCAGTGAAATTTAGGTCATTGCTTTTCATGTAAACAAAGATGAATAAAGTGCCCGAGAGCGCCCCCTCCACCAGTCTCGAGCCCTTGCCGGAACGTCAGGTGCAGGTATCCGCGGAAAGCACGATACAGCACGGTGGCTGGCTGGCGATCAATACAGACAAAGCTTAAGTAACAGGCACGCAAATTAGCTTGTGCTTTTCACATCTTTAATTCATCATCTGAATGGCTTCAACTTCCAAGTCGAACAAAACGACGCCAACACCCTATGATGTCAAACTGAAAAACAAAAACAATGCCCACGCGTGAGGGAAAAAAAAACGAAAAGGGCAATCTGCTGAGATCAAAGTAATATTATGGATACTTATTTGTACTCATTTGATAGTTTCAAGATGAGGAGATTTTTCCTATTAATGCTGAATTGTGAAGTCTCGGGCTTATACCGGGTCTTCGCCTCGTTTCCTAATGAAGTATCGTTACTTCTAATTAGGCTACTACTCGAAGGTCTGAATTAATGAGCTCTTGTACCGTAACTCCAAAAGCTCTCAGCCAGTTCATTTTGAATTTTGCTGGCAAATTATAGTATCTGTAACTAATTGACACAATTAAGTTAATTTAAGGGTGGGGAAATGGTCGGGATTTGGTTTCTTTTCTTTGACAATCGTCCAATCACTTTAGATCGTTCGGGTTTGGTTACGTCATGGAATCAAAGCACAGAATACGCGAAACAAAAGCCGACAATAAATCTGCGCGAGGGAGTTAATTTCCCCCGAAACACTGAAATGGCTAGTTCGCGAGCTTAAGGTAACATTTTACAAAGACTTCAGTGATTAAAAAACAAGCAACGATAAGAAACCTTCGATCGGTTAGAAACTTATTTCCTGTTATTTTGTTCCACAACTGGTAGGCAGTTAGCTATTCCTTTTGCAAATTTAAACACAAGGTAGCCAAAGCAAGATAAAAGAAAGTTAACAAGCTTGCATAACATGGTAAACTGGCATGTTACAGCTTCAGTGAATAAACACAAATGGCTAATAATTCGTATGCGTTATTGATTAGGACAGCTACCTAATGCATTCAATGGCTGTCAAACTCCAAATGCGTAACTTGTCAAAAACTCGTCTATCATTAACTCTACCGTTTTCTTTTCTTTTTTTAAATAGCCATCCATTTGGTCTGCCATAGATAACTCCTTGGAGAGGCATTCTCAGAAAATGTCTATATAAAGACATGTCACATTTAACATGAGAACAGCAACTGTACTCCCAAAAACAGACTTGGGAATTTTGCCAAAACACACGCGTTATGTCTCCCAATGCTAGTTCGCTAACGCTATAGTTTGGTGCTTGCTTGATACCCAAAAATACAGTTAGCTGCTTACTCGATGCCAAAATTAGTCTAGACCCGCAGGATTAAATAGACAGATTAGTCCATGACAGTCCTAATAAAACAGAAACATTTAGCAAAAGACAATTAAAACATTTCTAAATAAACTATTATTAACTGTATCGCAGTTACTTACCCTTTTTCTTTTATTATTTCGCTTTCTCGTTTGTCTAGGGGTTGGAGTATGAATATGTTTTTGTTGAGATTGGTGATAGCTCATGTTAACCATTGTTCAGTATAAGTCACTGAATGTGAATTTTTGGAAACTCCCGGCGATCTTTATATATAGTTAAGTCAACCGAACTTCGATGGTGGGAGGGGGACTCTCACAACCTAACCCACAGTGAATCGTAACGCAAGATGTCCATCTGTTACGTCCAATAAATAGCGCCGTGTACAATTCTTCTGCTTGGTGACATCCAATGTGTGAGCCTCTGGAATGGTAGAGGGCGGGTTGATAAGTGACTGCTAGTTGTCTCCGTATGTGGGTAGTTAGGGTGTCGTGAAAGATGTGATGCAGTCATAAGACGGCCAGGACGAATTTGGGGCGTATGGGAGTCACATGAAAGGAATGATGCAATCGTTGGCAACCGGTTTCCAGCCGGAGATAAGACTAGCAGAATCAGAACATGTTTTATTTAACAGCCATTCGTTCGAACAAAAGTATGCAAGGATATTTGAAACTTTACAATCCATTTCGCTTGCGTTTGCAGTATACATTGAATTATGATAAAATTCGATGTTTGCATATGTGTTTCACTTTACAAAAAGTTCGTGGATTTACTAGCTTGTGCACCGTGTAGCCTACCTGTACACCGGTGTGAGTTCTGTGGGTGAAAATGCGTTTTTTAATTTTCTTTATTTGCAGTTGAACGATAGTGTCTTTCATAACCTCACAATGGTCTAAAATGTATAAACAGTTAGACATTAGTCAATCCCTGCGCCCGGCTGGATTGGGTAACCGAATGTTTTATTTCGGCTTTTTAAAGGGGTCCGACGGGGACGCAAAGTACCATTTTGATGCAGGCCGGTGAAAGTGACGGAAATGTCGGGAGTTTTCTCCTTGTGTATTCGCATCCTGCGCATAGGCTACCTCGCAGTGTCTCTGCGCCGATTTGAACAATTCGGCAAAGACGGACTGTTGAAGGATTCATGTTCAAGAAGAACGTAGGCTACTGCAGATGTCCGGTTAACTCTTTGAAGTAATGCGCCCTTATTTTTCCAAAGCCCTATAATGACTTAATGCTAAATAGGCTACGAATAAACTTGTCTCTTAGCTGCGACTAGGTGATCATCTTTTCCATCATTCTCCATTCACTCTAAGAAAATGACGGTATTTAAAAACAGGTTTTTTGAAAACACTTGTTAGAATAGAAAAGACAACAGTGTGGCGAGAATTTAAGTCCCTGGATAGTTAATGGATGTTTTTTCCAAACTTGGTAGTGCAGTCTTCCCTGAATTGTGATTGTGCGATAAGCTCTAGATTAGCGTGTCCGATGTTTTCGTGAAAGCCGCAATGCAGCGCGTATAACCTGAAACCTGTGTATTCGGATGCTGGTGGTATAGCCTACCGATTCAGACAAGTTGTCAACATTCCTGCGGTGCGTGTCTAAAACTGAAAGTGTTGATGGGCACTCATGTAGATTAGATGTTGGACACATTAAAGAAAAAAAAAAATATATATATATATGTACAATGTTACAATTGAAAGGAAAGTTATGAGGCGACCTTATCAGATCTTGGGTAAACTTGTATTTTATAGTATATCTTCCAGTACTGAACTGAGAATTCTGACAACTGGATAACTGTGATTATCAGTCTCGTGCCATTATCAAAGCTCCCCGGAAACAAAGTAGTGGCAAGCAAGATTTTTGCAGAAAATATGTGGAGCCGAAGCGCAGTTTATAGCCTAGCAACAGCGCAAGAGGGATGCACGCAAGGTTAGCGAATAGAAACCGAATGCACTGTCTCCAGGACCTTGGCTAGCGCGCGAGAAGAGACGCTATTAACACGTCACGATTTGAGTGGCTGTTGCCGAGTAGGCTAATAGAGCTTGTAGGCTAGGCTGTATTCCCAGCCGAATTCAATGTGTTTATCCTTCCTGATCCACGATTTCCCCAAAGGTGTTCTTCTTTTTTAACTCCGACACCTATTAGTGTTTAATTCAACTCCCTTGTCACACTTGCTAAAACTGTCACGGTCTTGGGACACGAACGTTTCAAAACTATACATAGCCTAGTCTAGACTGCATTAAATTAGGAAATTAATGAGATAGAAATGGAACCACACTTATCAACATAAATACTTATCAGTATTAAAAAAGAGTTTTATCGTTTTTCTGTTTTATTACCTTTTACTGATAAGTTTGACTCTTGGTTCAAGGCAAATCTACTTTTTAAAGTACACTGATGGATAAAATTTGTCATCAAAGTGTGAAATATCTCTCTCTCACACACACACACAGACAATTGCCATGTTGCTGGTGTCTGTTTATCAGTCAATATTATTTGAAAAATTCATATAAGTTGCGCAATAGAAAGAGCAGTAAAAATGTCATGCATGATTTCTATACATTTGTTTTCTGTAATTTAGCTTACTTGGAGCTCATACATGCTGGGAAGGTGCTGTTTCTGTAAAATGCATCCACACGACTTACCATCATTACTCTCCATTTCGCCTCAAAATATATCATAGAGTATAAAGTTATTTTTAATCTCTGTGAGTGTGATGTTAGCATTTCAGCCTAGTAATATTAAAATATATTAGTGTGAAAATAATCATTTGTCAGAAGTGGCTAGACCATAGAATGGTCATTTTTTACTGTCCGTATGTTTGAAGACAATTGTTAATGCCTATTAAACTGAAACGGTTTCTCTACAGGGATCTGCCCACACAGATAATTTGCATGGCTTGAAATATTTGCATGCAAGCACAATATAGCAACCAGCAAGTGACTTGCATTCAAGCATGTATTTATGGTCTCTGTCAATATCCAGATTGCTTGGGAGAATTTTATGCATGAGAAGTGTGTTTCTCAGGTAACCTATCCTTCTGTCTGCCTTTTGTTCAAGTGGCATGAGTCTATTCGACAGTGAAGTGAGAGACCAGGTACTTTGGTTTGTGTTTTTTTGGGGTTAAAAGGGTATATTTGAATACAGGTTTATCAAAAGGAAAGCCACTTCATATGTACTCTAGTGAAGGACACTGGTCTTTTAGAAGTTCATGTATACCGTCATTATAAAGATACTCGTGGACTAGCGCCTACGCGCTTCTGCAGTCCAGCTGTGCTCGGAATGCGGGGCGTGCCGCACGTGCCCGCACTGCGCGAGGTCGGCGTGCTGAGCAAAAACCCTCTCATTTCTTACAGAGATACACACCTGTGGTGATGCTTTAAAGTTTGATAGCTTATATTAGACAGCCATCAGTACATAACACCATTTCACCGAGAAAGGCTATATGCTGATATTTAAATTATGCTTCGTGGAAAAACTATCATTAAGAAAACAAATGCATATATCAGAATGCATCTGTTATTAATTATATATCCATAGTCTTTGAATATTCTTTCCAAAAATTATACTGTTTTTCAAAACCAAAAAACATCACATTCCAGAAACTAACTTAAAATAATTTTGAGATGCTGATAATACAAATATTGAAATATGTATTTTGTTATAATATTTGTAAATTGTTGCAACACATTGGACAGCTATAAACTGAATTTTAGCATGCAGCTGCTTCCTGGCTTCAAAGGAATTTATTTATTATTATTATTTTTTTTAAAGGAGTTATAAGCTTATGTGAAGGTTTCAGCTCCTTGTTTGGAATCCTCCTTGGTCAAAGTGCCAAGATTTATTAAATGTTTGGACTAATTGACATATTAAAAATAGTTTATATATATATTCGTAAGCTTGATCTCACAAAACATTTCACCAATTTTTTATATTTGGGAATGTGTTTTGAATACTTTAAAATAATATTTTTGTGCGATAAGTATTTTATTATATTGAATAGGCTATGCGCTTTACTTGAGCATATTTACTTGAATACTAGCCTACTATTTGGACGAGTTAGTATTCAAACGTCTAAATATTTTCCCTCCTCCGATAATGAATCGTACTCGGGTTCTAGTCTTAGAAAGTAGTGTCACCTTCAGCTGTGGATACCAGTAAGGTCATTTTCACGTCTGCACTCCGCTCTGCATTTAGAGTTCCGTTCCGATGATCGTGGGAAGAATAATCAGAAAATCTCTAGCCCATAGAGCGAAGCAGAAGCGAACTATCTTGCTGTTGTACGCTATATGTTTTAAAATGATAGAAAAACGAATGTCGAATTAATTGATTACATGTAGCATACATAGGCCTATAAACAAAATCGAATGAATTATTATTATTATTAGTATTAGTAGTACCAGGGGCGTGCACAGACATTCTGCGGGGCAGGGGCTCGAGCCAAGAAAAAGGGGCACCGACGTCGGCACACTACATCGTGTTTATTTAGGTTTAATAACAGTAATCATAATTATAACAATTACAGCAGCAACAACACAATAATAATAATAACATTTATTTAATTAGTAATTTATTAATACAAATGGGCAGTGGCTCGAGCCACTGTAGCCACCCTCTCTGAACGTCCCTGAGTAGTAGGCCTACAGTAAAAAAATTACTGTAGGCTACAGCAGAGCGAGACAGCCACCGTCTACTAGCCAACGTCGCCTTCTGTATGGACAAACAATCGCATTTTCTCGTTGGAGATTTGTTGGCGGCAATGTTAAGTGTGTAGTTCTACTGTTTGAGGCTAGTGCATCGAGTCCTAATGAAACACAGTGAACAACTCTGCGGATGGCAGCACACCGCGTTACTGGGTTCTTGCGCTTTAATGAAAACCAGACCGCATATATGGTAAATGTTGTAATATGCTGGTAATAATCGAATAGAAACCTTAGCGTGTCTTAAAAATTGGCATATATAATCACGTCATGTCAAGTGCTACAGGCAGATTAAGCAACTGATTCCATCCAAAACCGCAGGCCGCTGATAATTGTACAATTTCAGAAGGATTGATCATCTATGAATTACAAAAGATGAACACATTTTGCCTATTTAGACGTGCCAGATTGGCAAGGTATCGAACATGGGGCCCACTGGAACTCAGCACGATAGAATAAAATCCCTCTGATGTCGCTATGCTTTCGCTCGACAAGAACTTGTCTCGTGAGTGAGGTGTGTCCGGCCTCCACATTATGCTTAGGGTGGAAACTGTCCTTATGAAATGTAACAATTCGCAGATATTTACTCGAATCCCGGTACAATTTCTGTGAATGAAACTGGTAGAAAATAGTCAGTCAACTGCTTCATTTTTCGGATAAAGTGCAATTATGCGCGCCTACATAGACTACAAGCTCATGCTCCTATGTACAGCATCGTTTTCCTTTTTTCAAACACCCCCTTTCATCGAGCTGGTGCATTATGGGTATGGAATTCCCAGGGCTGTCCCTCCGCAAGTGCGCATGCTCGGGAGGAAACTCCATGATTTTTTTTGGCACGGAATCTAAAGGAAAAAATAGGAACTTGGAAACGGGGATTAGCTAAAAGGTGCATCGGAGGGTCCAAATCCAAACAGAACATAGACCTGCGCGGCCGAATCGAGTCCAGGGCGACGGGCAGGGGGTTTAACGAAACGATCGGACCTCCTGTGGTCGACTGGGACCTTCTCGAATTTAAAGTCATTTGCGACAATGCAACGGTCGCAATAAAACCCTGCGTTATTGCTCTTTGTTTTTTAACGGGACGGGCAGACGGGCTAGCTAAAGAGGGAAAGGGACGTGGAAAAAACGCCTAACAACAACGACAACAGCAGCAACAACAAAAGTCTGTCAACTAGCTTGCGAGCGAGCCAAGTCTTCCTCCGTTTGCAGTAACTAGAGAGAAGAAGCAGGAAACTTCGTAAACAGAGGTATGTTGCAGCCCCTAGTTAGCCAGCTAGCGTTAGCTAGCGTGTGCAGCTCAACTGGCAGGCTAGCTCGCTAGCTCCCTGCGTTTTTACACGTTTCGATATCGGCGTTGGCTACTTGTGGTTGGCACAGGACAATGTGACCTGTCTCCCCGAGTTGGCGGAGGAATGGTGGATTTGTTTACACTTGGAGTGAGTCACGGTTTGTGGGAGAAGTGGCAGGCTGGTGCGCTGTTTAGCTAGCTTGCAAAGTGGCTAACTGGCTAGCTGTCCGTCTCAAATTCGCAGCTGCTCGCCGGCTTGTTCTCAAACCAGTGATTCTGAGCTGGCATCGACCGAGCACAACACGCTGCTGGCGATATGTCTATCAGTCTAATTCCTCGCTAGCCACTAGCTTAGTAGGCATTTGTCTATGCAGTTTCAGAAGTATCCATTGCATAATTTATATTTATTTTCATCACAATCAGCGGGTAAATGGAGTTGTCTAACTGTGGATTTTCAGTTTTGCTAGTTGTTGCAACTTTGAATGAGAACGGCACCACAGTTCAACATTGCATAGAATTGGACACCTCTAAAGCAAAATTGCGTTCTACTTAAACAAGGTGAGTGCTCATACAGATAGTCCATCTTTTTGCCTACCCATATATTTATGCTCTTAACTGAAATGACAAGAACGTGAGCAGCTGCAGCAGAAGGTCTGGGTCTTAACCCAGAGTTCCTTGTTCTTTCCAGATTGGATGGGCGCACATTTAGTTACAGCCCATTGACACAACGATATAGTTATTTTGATGTGTTCTATGTCTTCTAAAGTGTGCAGAACCTTGTCATACTCGACTTTGACAATTTAGCATCTCAAGTGCACTTCAGTGTGTAAATCTGTGTTGTTACAAAGGTGTGCTAAAAGCAGTCTCACCGGAAGAATGTATCAATTCCTGGATGTGTTTTTAGTTGTGTAGTCTGTCTCGGATGCGCATGATTGATATTTATTATGGTAACCCTGACAGATTTGGGTTATACTTGTCAGCAAATTGCACGAAATGGATGCAGTCTCTTTTTTTCCCTCAAAATTCTGGAGTGGATTAATTCTCGGGGGCTCGTAGTGATAGAAGTAACTGCTTTATTTCTTTCACCTGTCGAACATTTACGTCTCACCTTCAAGCTGTTCCAGTTTACCCCGAGAATGTTGGCATGTTCAGTTGAGCCAGCCCCCTTTCTTCATCTCGCTGTCTGTTTCTCTCTCTCCTGTGCTTTCATTTTTGGGCTGTCCCGCTGTTTCTCAGTGCCTGCGGACCGTGCCTGTGTGTTCCTCCCCCTCTCTCGGCTTCGGTGGGACGTCTTCGTATTTTCACCTTTCTTTGGTGCTTTCAAACTTTTCGCTGTTTGCCGTTATTGTGTGCTGTTACTCCCTCTGAGGCTCTGAACTTTCTCTGGCTTTTTTTGTTGCTTATCAGCGGAACTTCCACACCGATAGGCGATTTTCACTGGGTTAAAAACGCACACGTTTGTGTTTCCCTGACACCCAAACGGTCATTACCAACACGCTGTTTATGTTGTGTTCTCACTTGGTCGCTCAATTCGGTTCATATCCAATCACTTCCTAGCTCTTATCTAGCCGGGGGTGAAAATGAAGGATGTGATTTCCTGTTTTCTCCTGATTAATTTGGACTTTCAATCCGTACATTGCTGGAGCCGGTGCTGTTTGGCTTCACTGCTGACTTCCTCTCCTTTTGACAGCTGTCAGAAGCTCTTGATGTGTGTGCTTGTGACATACCCAGGTCAGCCTCGGGTTGAGTCCAAGGGCCCACGACCGAGCTTCGTTTCTGAAGCTCACTTTCGAAGAGACGTTTCTCGCTTGCGTCATTGCCGATGCCTCCAGTGTAGGTGTTACAGCCACCCACTCAGTGGTAACAATATGGTCAAAATACAAAGCCAATCATTTTTTTCCCCACAAGAACCTGAAGTTGGAATAGGTGTTTTCTCTTTTGGTCTAATGTCTCCCCATGTGCCACAATTGTGTCGTTCAGACTATATTTCTATATTTTGGGGACAGTTTAGGGACAATTTGCTTCACTGCGTGGTGGGGATTGGGGGGGATCTCATGCATTTAGTAATGGCCTTAGCGTTCTGACCAGTCCTCTTCCTCTCATCTGTGTGAAGTTGGCTGATGCACATACTCTACCATCGCACACATTACATGTCATATCGCTAGTCATTCGTGTTTTTGGCATGTTCTGCTTACAAGTGTAACTGACCCTCTACAAAACCTTCTCTCCAGTTATTCTGGAGAGTCGTTTTTGCTGTTTGCTTTACTTTCTTGACAAACTAGTTACCAGCAAGCAAATATAGTCTACCCATCGTGACCTAACATCCCTAGTGCTATATTAGTTTGTCCAATGTGCTAATGGAGCTGGCAACTGCACCTACCAAACCATTTGGGTAGTTCGCTAACGTTAGCTGGCAAATATAAAACCCGATAAACGTGGTTAATGGCTTGTCAGTTGTGTACTTTTTGTAAACTTCGATCTGTCTATAATTGAGACGTACAGGGATGGGAAATGAGTGTGTCAGGGTGTCTGCAGTGTAGCTGGGTGTTGTGAAGTTTTGCGGTTTTGCAGTGTAGCTGGGTGTTTGTGAAGCTTTGTGATGAATCTGGGTGGGTGGGTGTGTTGCAGTGTAGCTGGGTGTTTGTGAAGTTTTGCGTTTTTGCAGTGTAGCTGGGTGTTCGTGAGGCTTTGTGAGGAATCAAGGTGGGTGGGTGGGTTGCAGTGTAGCTGGGTGTTTGTGAAGCGTTGTGGTGAATCGGGGTGGGTGGGTGGGTTGCAGTGTAGTTGGGTGTTTGTGAAGTTTTGCAGTGTAGTTGGGTGTTTGTGAAGTTTTGCGGTGTAGTTGGGTGTTTGAAGTTTTGTGATGAATCAGGGTGGGTGGATGTGTTGCAGTGTAGCTGGGTGTTTGTGAGGCTCTGTGATGAATCGGGGTGGGTGGGTGTGTTGCAGTGTAGCTGGGTGTTTGTGAGGCTCTGTGATGAATCGGGGTGGGTGCAGTGTAGCAGATCCTTGGTGAAGGTTTGTGATGAATCGGGTGGGTGGGTGTGTTGCAGTGTAGCTGGGTGTTTGTGAGGCTCTGTGATGAATCGGGGTGGGTGGGTGTGTTGCAGTGTAACTGGGTGTTTGTGAAGTTTTGCGTGTTTGCAGTGTAGCTGGGTGTTTGTGAGGCTCTGTGATGAATCGGGGTGGGTGGGTGTGTTGCAGTGTAGCTGGGTGTTTGTGAGGCTCTGTGATGAATCGGGGTGGGTGGGTGTGTTGCAGTGTAACTGGGTGTTTGTGAAGTTTTGCGTGTTTGCAGTGTAGCTGGGTGTTTGTGAGGCTCTGTGATGAATCGGGGTGGGTGGGTGTGTTGCAGTGTAGCTGGGTGTTTGTGAAGTTTTGCGTTTTTGCAGTGTAGCTGGGTGTTTGTGAAGTTTTGCGTTTTTGCAGTGTAGCTGGGTGTTTGTGAGGCTCTGTGATGAATCGGGGTGGGTGTGTGAGTTGCAGTGTAGCTGGGTGTTTGTGAGGCTCTGTGATGAATCGGGGTGGGTGGGTGTGTTGCAGTGTAGCAGATCCTTGGTGAAGGTTTGCGGTGGGGAGACGCTCTGTGCCTGGCCTTGCCACCGTAACCGTCCCATCGCAGGTGAAGTTTGGTCTGAAAGCGGTGTGGGTTAGCCGGGCGTTCTGAGGTGGTGTGCTGCTCTCAGCACCTGCACTTTGATGTGTTTTCTGCTGGTTTACTTTCAGTTTCTTTTCACGTGTGGGAAAGGGGGGGGGGGGGGGGGGGGGGGGGGGGGTGTCCTGTCTCTCTCTCTCTGTCACATGCGTGGGAAAGGGGGGGTCCTGTCTCTCTCTCTCTCTGTCACATGCGTGGGAAAGTGGGGGTCCTGTCTCTCTCTCTCTCTCTCTGTCACATGCGTGGGAAAGGGGGGGGGTCCTGTCTCTCACGCGCGTGGGAAAGAGAGAGGGAGAGATCCTCTCGGATCTCGAGACAGGAAGTGCGGTGACCGACTTCACGCCTCCCGGTGTCTCTCCTTCCTGTGCGGTGTTCACGCCGGCAGGCGGGGCCCGTCTGAGAGCGCTCTCCGGTCCTCTCCGGAAGCCGCTGAGCGGCGCCGGCCCGCTCCCTCCCTGCGTGTGGCTCTGTAGGGAAGCCCGCTCTCTCAGAAGAGCGGCCCGCTCCCTGCCTGCGTGTGGCTCTGTAGGGAAGCCGGCTCTCTCAGGAGCGGCCCGCTCCCTGCCTGCGTGTGGCTCTGTAGGGAAGCCGGCTCTCTCAGGAGCGGCCAGCTCCCTGCCTGCGTGTGGCTCTGTAGGGAAGCCGGCTCTCTCAGACGAGCGGCCC
Organism: Anguilla anguilla; assembly: GCF_013347855.1. Classification (NCBI taxonomy): domain Eukaryota; kingdom Metazoa; phylum Chordata; class Actinopteri; order Anguilliformes; family Anguillidae; genus Anguilla; species Anguilla anguilla. Next base: position 3,943,685 of record NC_049213.1, read on the forward strand.
GCTCCCTGCCTGCGTGTGGCTCTGTAGGGAAGCCCGCTCTCTCAGAAGGGCGGCCCGCTCCCTGCCTGCGTGTGGCTCTGTAGGGAAGCCGGCTCTCTCAGGAGCGGCCCGCTCCCTGCCTGCGTGTGGCTCTGTAGGGAAGCCCACTCTCTCACAGGAGCGGCCCGCTCCCTCCCTGCGTGTGGCTCTGTAGGGAAGCCGGCTCTCTCAGACGAGCGGCCCGCTCCCCGGCCTCGGGTTCGGAGTCTGCGTTTAAACGACTTCCTCCTGGCGCCAGCGTGTTTCACACGTCCATCTGTGAAAATGTGCACGCTGGCCAGACGTTTTTCAGAAACTGTTTTATGAATCGTGTATGAATGAGATGTGTTGTGCATGCACGTGAGCAGAAGATGCTTTCTGAAGAACTACAGCGCTGCTAATGGCTGATCACTGGGAGGGGCGCAGAACCAAATGCCAACACTGACCGCAACAATTTCTGACAATATTTTGATGCTTTGGAATAGTGTGTGTTTGTGTGTGTGTGTGTATGTGAGAGAGAGAGAGAGAGAGAGAAAGAGAGTGTTTGTGTTTGTGTGTGAGAGACAGAATGTGTGTGTGTGTACACAGCTGCATTTGCCCATGGGTAGCTGTGTTGTACTACCTGCCGTAATTAAAACCTAGCAGATGCGGTAGCTGTGTTCTGGTGTGTTCTGTTGTGTTATTTTGTGTTCTGGTGTGTTCTGATGTGTTCTGTTGTGTTATTTTGTGTTCTGGTGTGTTCTGGTGTGTTCTGTTGTGTTATTTTGTGTTCTGGTGCGTTCTTGTGTGTTCTGATGTCTTCTGTTGGTTCTGTTTTGTTCTGATGGGTTCCAATGTGTTCTGGTGGTCACGTTGTATGTACATGTGTGGAGCAGCCCCATGATGCTCGCTGCTTCAGGTTCACTCACGTTTCGCCTTTCTCCCCGTTCACCCCCCCAGAATCAGGCAGGGGTGTCCCCCGGGCCCCACGCAGAGCAGGACGGTCCGACAGCGGGAGAACGGAGACCGCCCCTCCCCCCCGCCCCCCCAGCCCAGTCCCGCCGCGCCCTTCCGTGTGGAAAGCATGTGTTCTGGTGGGCGGGTTCCGTGGATGACGCTGGCCAGGGCTTTGTGAAGATGAAAAGGTGAGGGCAGGTTCCACCTGCAGTGCGCTCTGTTCACATCTGCAGCCGATTGCATTACAGCCCTCTAGCAGAGCCTCTTATCCAGAGCCGCTCGCACACCATTGGGCATTGTGACGCAGTGTCCATTCACACGGCTGGATATGTACCGAGGCGATTCAGGTTATGTGCCATCGCTCAAGGGTGCCCCAGCCTAACAGTCCTACCCGTGAATCAAACCTGCAACCTTCAGGTTACAAGCCTTCACCGTTATACCACATTGCTGCATTATGATGCGTTGGTCGACTACCCAGAATGCTTGCGCCACGTACGTAAGGAACAGCTTTGCTTTGTCCTCTCGCGTTCGGGGGTCACTTCCCCTCCGATTCCATCGATTCAGGAAAACGAACCGAAATTTGGTTCCGGAAATTTAACAAAAAAAATGGGCGTGAGATTCTGTGATTTTTGTTTTTAAGGTGAGCGAATTGAGTCTCGGGTTAATTTTCCTGAATCGGCCAAAACCGAAATGTGTCGTGCCCTGCCCCCCTGACCTCTGTCCTGTCTCCGGGCGTGGCGCGGCGCGGAAGGTTCTGGAAGCCTGAGCCCAGAGAATGACGGGAGGCAGCGAGAGGGGTGCCGGAGACGGAGATGGCACCGACGCGTCGGCGCAGGTTCCCATTGGCTGGCGGCGGACCGTGGACAACGGGGCGGTGGCCTACATCAGGTGAGCGGACCTCCCCCCCGATTTCTCACGCTAACCTAAGAACGACAAAACGCTCCTCGTCACGAGTCCGTTTTTTTTTCCCGCCGGTTCGGCTGCATGTACGCCAGACAAATGTTTTATTCGAAACCCTCCGCGGGATTCGGATCGTAAAGTCTTCGGCCGACAAGACGGTGTGTTCGCTGTGGCCCTCCCAGTCCCGAGATTAAACATGTCAGATCTTCCGGAGGGCAGAGTTGAAGACGAGACCAATCTGCTCGGCCGGCCTGTAGCCGGTTGTTATGGAAACGTTTCAGTTGTTAACTGTCGTTTTGATGAGGCCTGTGCTTCTTCACTCTGTAGCCTTGTGGGACTTTTCACGGTCACTGCCCATTGTCATCTCATCGGCTGTTGAAGTTTGGATCTGAACTGGGTTATAGTACTGAGGACAGAAGTTTTTAAAAGGAAAATCTACTCTTTACCAGTACTAAGAACAGAATTATTCCATACGATTTCCACCCCGTAGTACTGTGCTTTGTAGCGAACTCTCCGAGATCCGTGGCAGTGTTTTCAAATATATTTTTTGACCGAAGTCTGGCCTTCACATCACTGTGTAATTTTACTGTCATCCAGCAGGGTAGATCAGACGAAAGCAGACTCAGTTCTCAGTTGTTGTGACAAGCCTGGGGAGTCATAGTGGGTAGGGGGTGCGAGGGATTGCTCAGCCAATCAGCTGTAGGGGGGCCATTTGACAGCTGAAAAGACTTCTTTTTGTGAGAATTTTCCCAGGATTCTGTGGGTGTAAACTGTGAACACCTTGCTCATTACTTTTTTTACTAAAGCTTTAGTAACTGACTATCTGTATATCATCTTCTCCCTCTGGCTGCTGTTCTCCTCCTCCACCTTTCTTTTGTTTTCTCTCTTGCACTCATTTTCTCTCTCCCCCTCTCTCTTTTCCCTCCCTCCCTCCCACTCCCTCACCCTCTCCCTCTCTCTCACAGTCCCAGTGGTACCATCTTGTCTTCAGTGGAGGAGGTGGGATCGTATCTGTTGACAGACGGCACGTGTAAGTGTGGGCTGGAGTGTCCACTAGTAGTGCACAAGGTGAGAGGCCCCGCCCGGACCTGCCCCGCCCCACCAAAATGTATTTTTAGAACAACCTTTACCAAATATTTCAAGAATTCATTTATATTGCCCTGGGTGTGTTTTTCCACTGAAAAACATTAGTGAATCGCTTTATAAGGAAATATATTTAATAATCATATGGAAAACTGTAAATGAGATTCAATTCCTTTTAAATTATACTGGTTAATAAATTAAATGATAAATGTAATGTTAAAATTTTAATTTAATCATCCTTTTAGGCCTAAAAAAAAAATGGAACAACCAAGCGGCTGGTTTATTTTTTGTGTTTTTCTTGTAATAGCCATACTGTACTTAAAGGTGCAGTTTTTAGGTTTGGGGGAAGCGAGTGAGAGAGATAGATTTAGAAAAAACTTCGGTCAAATAGACATTACTAAATGCGTGTGGACCTGAAGTGTGCGATGTAACCTAGCTAGCCAGCTAGCTACAAATAAGCTACAACATTACACCTAACATGCAGCTTAGCTATAGCAGGACTAAATACATCAGCTAACTTGCTAACATTTTCTTGCTACGTTGGCTAAACAGTTTGTGGCGATAACAAATTCCAGCAGAAATAGAACCAGCAGGATAATGGCCTGTCCATCAGAAGTACTGAAAGCAGCGTTGCTTTTGAAGTCGATCTAGTCCTTGAGCTCTTTCTGAAAAGCCGAACCTGTGTTTACTGGAGTCTTGTCTCTCGCTTGGTTCACTTCTGTCTTAGTTATACTCTTTTCTTCAGTAGTCTTTCATTTCTTGGTTTAAAAAAAAAAAACCGGTATACGCCATTGTAGTCAAAGGCAGAACTGGTTGTTTTGGCAGGTTTTTCTCTGCCATTCTTTGTTTTTGTTTAAGTAACTCGCAGTAGCAGTGTCTCTGCTCTGGACCGCGCTGTGAACGTGCAACATGATTGACGGGAAAAGAGCTGTCCTGATTGGCCTCCTTTCTTTAGAGCTTATAATGTATTAATATCTGTCGGGATCCGAATGAAATTTACCCAGATGTGAACAAAAAAAAAAAAAAACGTACATACTGCGCCTTTCATGAAACTCCCATTTTTCAATTTTTATTTTAAGTGTGTTTTGAACAGACCCAACCTGTCACACGCTCTAAATTAACCAGGCTAAAACTAAAGCATAATATAAAGCCATCGCTTGTCTATATACAATAATACAGTTAGTCAGAAAGACGTAAAGGTAGCGATTGTCACCGACACTAATGTTGTGTGATAGCAAAGCTTCCTGTGACGTATTTGGAGAATTCCAAACAAGGACGTTGTGTCTGGTTTGTGTCGAACGAATGCTGGGTAGTGTGATTTGGTAAATGTTACAAACGCTTCATCTTAAATTCTACTGGCTGAATTTCACCAAATTCCACATATTTTGTTCTTTCCTTTGAGACTGTTAGCTAACTTTAGCTAGCAAATATTCACGCCAAACATAAGCTAACAGAAAAGGGTGGATATGTTTGCAAACGCTCTTGATTGTTTGCCTTGTTGGACGCACGTCTGGTTGACAGCGAAAGACACAAGTAAACCAGAGGTGGGCTTCGGTGACTTCAACTTCTGTGGAAAAACTGTTAAAAACTTCTGCTTTGTTGGTAAAATGGGTCTCCAAACAGTTGTTTTCTTGGGAATCCTGGGATACGTAGAAACTCAACACTTCATTGTCACATTCGTACAAAATACTCACTGACAGGTGTCACCTGTAGTCATGTACATGTAAAAAAAAAAAAAAGAAACATTTACAATTGCACATATACAACCATACGGCCATATGTGATATGTCTGAAATATCTTCTGGTATTGTTTGAATTGTTTAATTGTGGGTGATTATGTGCTGCTGCTCTATCCGTGTGCTAATGAATAAAGGGGTACAGTCAAATGTGGGTGCTCCTTGACCTCCAACCTGTGGCCCCCTCCCTAATTTCTCCCCCCCCCCCCCCCCCCCTCAGGTGTTTAATTTTGACCCGGGGGCAGTGCTGGTCCAGAGGAGCCAGCCGCCGGGCAAGGCCGAGGAGGACATGACCAAGCTCTGCAACCACCGGCGGAAAGTGGTCGCCATGGCAGCGCTCTGCCGGAGCATGCAGGCCTCCTCCCAGCTGCCCCTCGCCGCCCACGGCACAGGTACCCGCCGCCCCCCCGCCGGGCCGCCGCCGCTGAGCCCATACCGCCGCTGCTGAGCCCATACCGCCGCTGCTGTGGGGCTCGACCGTTTAGATCACTTTTCATGTTGACTGTGAGAGAGTATGAGAGTAACTTATTAGAGTTAACCTGCCACTGTAGTGTAATATAGGGTAATAAGCATAGTGTAACTTCTCTCTCCCTCTATCTCTCTTTCCCTCTGTCTCCCTCCTCTCCTTCTCTCTCTCTCTCTCTCTCTCTCTGCAGGGGGCCCGTTCTGCTCTGTGGAGAGCAGGGACCTCAGGGTGGGGCCCCTGGGTGCCTGGGAGGAAGGAGGCTGGTACCCCCCCCGCCCCCGGCCCTCCTCGCAGCCAAAACTGAGCCCCAGCCCCACCCCGCCCCACCCCCATCTTTCTTTCCCCTTCAACGGCTCTCTGCCCCTGTCTCGCCCCAACCCCAACTCTAGCTCCCGCTTGTCTCCCAGGAAGCCGCCTCCCCCTTCCCCCTGCCGCTCGCCCTTCTCCTGCTACGGGCCGCCCCAGAGGTACCCCCGCCCGCCCACCCCCCAAAACCTGCTGCAGAACCCCCGGCCGCCCCGCACCCCGGAGCCCCCTGCCCCCCTGCGGCTGGGGCTCCACCCCCTCGCCTGCTCGCTGGACGCCTCCCTCTCCTCCCCGCCCTCCTCCTCATCCCCCGGGGCGCTGGGCTTGGGCCGGGCGGGGCTCAGCCACCCACAGGTCGGCTCCCCGCCCCCTTTCTCCAGTAGCCCCTCCCCCTCCGGGAGCCAGGACTGCCCCTCCCCACGCCAGCGCTCCCGCCACTCTTCGGCCTCCTCCTCCTCGCTCTCCGAGCAGGGGGTGGGCGTGGCCTTAGCTGCTTACCCCCTCGGGGGCCCCTCCCACTCCCCGAAGCCCCTCCCTCCCGCCAGCCCCAGAGGTCGGCTGGAAGGCATGCTGCAGCAGTACAAGGACTCGGGGAGCACCCCCCCGCACCCCCAGCCCGCCGCGGTGCAGAGCAACCAAAGCAACTTCCAGCTGCCCCAGAGCCCCCTGGCACCGCCGCCGCCGCCGCCAGCCTTCCCCCCCGACAGGAAGAGCGCCCCGGCTAACGCTAACGCTAGCGCCGGCTTTCTGGGGCAGCTCCTGAGCCAGCAGAAGCAGCAGCACGCCTCCTCCTTCCCCGCCAGCAGCCTCCTGTCTGCGGCCGCCAAGGCGCAGCTGGCCAGCCAGAAGAGCCAGAACCAGAACCAGAACCCGAGCCCGAGTGGTGGCGCTAATGCTAACGCGCCGGGCGGCGCTAACGAGGCTCAGCAGTCCAAGGTATTGATCAGCACTTTGCACAGTAGCGCTAGGACCCCTCCCACGACTCACGCCCTCCTGATCCCCCACTCCTCCCCCTCGCCCTCCTCCTCGCCCTCCTCCTCCTCCTCCTCCCCGCGTGCACAGCGCCCCCTGCTGGACAAGGCCGCCCAGCGCAAGCGTCAGCGCCGGTCCCCCACGGTGCTGAGCATGCTGAAGGAGTCGCAGCTCCACAGCCTGAGAGCGGCCGCCCCGGAGCCTTCCTCCTCCTCCTCTACCTCGCTTCTGCTGCATCCCCACCCGGAGAACCATCTCCAGCCGAGCCCCGCCCCCGGCCCGCCCCCCAAGCAGCCGGCCGACGCCCAGGACAGCAGGAGGGCCCCTGCCCCGCCCCTCTCCGCCCTCCTTCACCTGCTGAGCATTCAGAGCACCCAGGCCTCCGCCTCTGCTCAGGCCGGCCCCGCCTCCTGCTCCGCCCCCAGCCCTGCCTCTTCCTCGCCGGGCCCCTCCGTGACCCTGCCCGCTCATTACCAAGCCTCGCCCACCTCGCTGACCGCCCCCCAGCTGCCCCAAAGCTTTTCCGCCGCCCCGGAGCACCCCGCCCGCCTGGCCTCCCCGCAGGCCTTCCCTCCTGTGGGCGTGGCCGAGGAGATGACGGACGGCGGGCCCAAGATGGGCCAGAACCTCGGCCCCGGCCCCGCCCTTGCTGTGGGCCCGTCGCCCGGGTCCCAGGACGTCGGCGCTCAGATTCTCAGCCTGCTGGGGCAGCTGCCCTCCAGCCCGCTGGAGGAGAGGGGCCCCGAAGAGTCCAGCGGGGCCCCCATTGCAGGCCACACCACCTCCGCAGGTGAGCGAATCCCTCGCCCCGCGCACACCGCTGCCCTCTCACTGCTACACCAAAATGCTGCTGCTCTCTCGCTGCTACACCCAAACGCTGTTGCTCTCTGCTACACCCAAACGCTGTTGCTCTCTCACTGCTACACCCAAACGCTGCTGCTCTCTGCTACACCCAAACACCACTGCTCTCTCGCTGCTACAGCCAAACACCCTGCTCTCTTGCTGCTACACTCAAACACTGCTGCTCTCTTGCTGCTACACCCAAACGCTGCTCTCTCGCTGCTACACCCAAACGCTGTTGCTCTCTGCTACACCCAAACGCTGTTGCTCTCTCACTGCTACACCCAAACGCTGCTGCTCTCTGCTACACCGAAACACCACTGCTCTCTCGCTGCTACAGCCAAACACCCTGCTCTCTTGCTGCTACACTCAAACACTGCTGCTCTCTTGCTGCTACACCCAAACACCGCTGCTCTCTCTCTGCTAGACCCAAACGCTGCTGCTCTCTGCTACACCCAAACGCTGCTGCTCTCTCGCTGCTACACCCAAACACTGCTGCTCTCTCACTGCGACACCAAAACACCGCTGCTCTCTCGCTGCTGCACCCAAACGCTGCTGCTCTCTCACTGCTACACCCAAACACTGCTGCTCTCTGCTACACCCAAACACCGCTGCTCTCTTGCTGCTACACCCAAACACTGCTGCTCTCTTGCTGCTACACCCAAACGCTGCTGCTCTCTCACTGCTACACCCAAACGCTGCTGCTCTCTGCTACACCCAAACACCCTGCTCTCTTGCTGCTACACCCAAACGCTGCTGCTCTCTCACTGCTACACCCAAACGCTGCTGCTCTCTCGCTGCTACACCCAAACGCTGCTGCTCTCTTGCTGCTACACCCAAACACCGCTGCTCTCTCGCTGCTACACCCAAACACCGCTGCTCTCTTGCTGCTACACCCAAACGCTGCTGCTCTCTCACTGCTACACCCAAACACCGCTGCTCTCTTGCTGCTACACCCAAATGCTGCTGCTCTCTCACTGCTACACCCAAACACTGCTGATCTCTTGCTGCTACACCCAAACGCTGTTCCCAGCATCTGGGAGCAGAGAGAAATGTTTAAAATGCATCACTCACTGCTACTGGTTAAGCCCACCCAATGGGAGCTAAAGCATAGGTTGATGGCTGCATAATGTTGCAAGCTATCTAGAGTGCACATCGCTTTCTAGGCAAACTGAAGCAAAACATTTGCATCTTGAACCCAGCCCATTTCTAACTTCATACGCTTCCACTAAATTAGACTGAGGCTCGAACCCGAGTTCCCACCTGTCCCAGGGAGTGCAGGGTTTGGCTGGGAACATGAGTGAACATGGGTATTTAACGTGTTAAAGGGGCTGAGACCTGCTCATGAAGCGCAGAAGGCTGTCCAGTGCAGTGCGTGTGAAATGCTGATAGCATTACCCACGGGAGTCTGATAAAATGGCCACAGGAAACGGACAACGATCATGGACAACGACATTGGCAGCCATTTTGAAACCCTATGCATTTTTTACGACTCTGAGAACTGGGCTGGCGTGACGAGCTGTCAGGCATCAGGAGGTCGTTGTGTCCACGCGGCCGGACTCCCGGCGTGCGGTTCGGCGTTTGGCCGGGCTTCCGTTTCCAAGCGGTCTGAGACGGCGCTCTGCCGTGCTGCTCCGCCGATGCCGTTGAGCGGAGACCAGACTGAGGTCTCGTCAGAAAAGGCCCTGACTGAACTCGTCCGCCAGCGCTCCTCTTAACGAGGAGCCTGTCCAGGCCCAGGAGACGGTGTGACATCACCACTGAACCCTCCGCGCGTTAAAAAAAAGCCTGACGGCACGGTGACTCATCGTACAGGAGCTCTGTGCCGGTGTCACGCGTGTGGAGAATCCTGATGTTTTGTGGAATGACGTTCATGTGTATGCTTTCATTTTTTGACTTTGGATTGGCAGGTCGCTGTGACTGTTTCCAGTAGTTTTGAAGTGACGTGGTCATCAGTAGCCAGTAATTGGACTGGCAGTGTTACCTGATGTCGATATCTCGGTTTTTACATGATGGTGCAAACTGAAACTTGGTTTCCACATTCATGGAGTAAACATTTCTAGGATATTTTGACTGGCTGTCTTCGTTGTCAAGCAGAGAGCACGACTGTAGAACACACCCAGGCGCTGTCGGTTAGTTCTGGAGAACAGAACGAGATGAAGGCAGGGCGGTTTCTTAGAAAAACACGTTTCTGTTCTTCACTTTCGCAACGGGCTCCTTCGCTGTTTTTTCTTGTGGTTTTTGCTCACCTTGTAAAAATCCCACACAGGCGACATTTTGGCTTAGTTTACAGTGTCAGCGGCACATCAGACCTGTCGTCTGGTGCGCATACAGTTTGGAGCGTTATCACCGTGGCTGCATGTAGAGAACTACATGTACATGTGAAAAGAGCATCATCAGGCGCCGTGAAGATAAAAGCAAGCATAAACCAGCATAGAAACAGAGAACAGTCGCCGTGTCATAATTTGCAAAGGTTTTGCGCCCACAAAACTGAATACTCAATTCTGATTGGTTGGGACATGTGTATTATCTTTCCGCATTCATCTGTCTATGAAGTAGCCTAGTGCCTGCCAAAGTTCAATGATTGTTCTAAACTAACGTACATCAGGCTGATTCCATTAATACAATGGAAATTTTTTAGACCGAGCAAGCCAACCGTTACAGTCATACCTGCGAGGGTTGGCTTGATGTCCCTGAATGACTGTATTGGACAGTAGCCAGTCTAGTTACAGCTCGACTACTTTTATAGTTAAGCTTCTGTTTTGAATATAATTCAGTAGTTGGGTAGCTAGCTGTGCTGTGAGACCATTTTGGAATATTTTGAAATGCATATTTTGATTACAATTATGCTTTTTTCTGTTGTTTAAGTGGGATAATGACCAAGCGGCTGGGCGTTATGTCCGATGCGAAGGTAGTTAATTTGCCTCAGGCGATTTCCCTCTGTGCGGGTCGTTCAATCTGCGTAATGCTCAGCCCCTCAGGCATTATCCTGTTTATAAAACGGCTCACCAGCAAAAAGCATCAGTGCAATCAAACCATGCATTTCAAAATATATATATTTGCTGTATTCAGACTCTATTCATGTAAGATTAGAAAATGTCCTCTGTTTTAATGCTTTTCTTCTTTTCCTACATACGGTGATTTAGTGTGGCCAACACAAAGTGGTAAACAACACATTGATAGTTCATTTCCAGCTGTGATTGGTTGATACCGATGAGTTCATTTCCAGCTGTGATTGGTTGATACCAATACGTTCATTTCCAGCTGTGATTGGTTGATTCCGATAAGTTCATTTCCAGCAGTGATTGGTTGATATTGATAAGTTCATTTCCAGCTGTGATTGGTTGATACCAATACATTCATTTCCAGCTGTGATTGGTTGATACCAATACGTTCATTTCCAGCTGTGATTGGTTGATTCCGATAAGTTCATGTCCAGCAGTGATTGGTTGATACTGATAAGTTCATTTCCAGCTGTGATTGGTTGATACCAATACGTTCATTTCCAGCTGTGATTGGTTGATTCCGATAAGTTCATTTCCAGCAGTGATTGGTTGATACCGATAAGTTCATTTCCAGCTGTGATTGGTTGATACCGATAAGTTCATTTCCAGCTGTGATTGGTTGATACCGGTGTGACCCCTGGTCTGTTCTTTCATTCAGATTTGATCTCACAGTGTTCATGCTCTTCATACCCTGGTTATTATATGATTAAATGATCTCATGATTCTTACATTTTCTACGGCGTGTTTTTCCTTTCTCCTGCTTCATCTCATTTGGCCATTTCTGTCCTCTTAAGTTTGCTGTAATATCTGTCGATTCAGCACTTTTAAAGTCATACAGCACGAGAGAACATACAGCATGAGAGAGAACATACAGCACGGGGAACATACAGCATGAGAGAGAACATACAGCATGAGAGAACATACAGCATGAGAGAACATACAGCACACCCTCCATTTATGAGCAGTTGCAGCCTATCCAAGCTATTCATTGATGACACAGTATTATTTATTTTGTCATGTTATTTGTAAGTGACGGTTTGTGTGTGGAGTGATACTGCTTACGTGATACGGGTGATACGGCTGTTTGATTGGTTGGATTTACACTCGCTGCAGAACGCGGTCTCAGCCAATCAGCATCCTGGATTTGAAACATTTTGAAAACATTTTATGAAGTGTGTGCTCCTGGGCCTTGATGCTGCAGTTCTGCTGGACGCGCGCAGACTTTTGGAATTCACTGCATGTTGCTGTGTGAGGGAAAGGGCTGGAGAATCGATTAGTAACGCCTCTCGGTTAAACGCACGCTCTCCCCCTCCACCTCGCAGGCACCCTCGTGACGCTGGAGTCCCGGGAGCCCCCGGAGACGCGGTTGCCAGGCGCCTGCAGCCCTGGCGCCGGCCTGGCCCCGCCCCCGTCGCCGGGGGACACGCCCAGCTCGCTGCAGCTGGCCGAATCCTTCCCGTTCATGAGCCAGGAGCAGCTGCTGCAGCTGCTGTCCACCCACTCCGGCCTGCCCTCCCTGCTGGCCCCGCCCTTCCTGGGCTCCCTGCCCATCGGCCTGTGGATGGGGGGCGGGCAGAGCCAGGCCCCGCCCCAGACCCCGCCCCCGGCTCCGCCCCCGCAGGCCGGGCTGCTGAACCACGCCTCCCAGCTGAACATCCTGCCCGGCATGCTGGGTGCTCAGGGAGACCTGCCCGTCAGCCTCCTGGGGCTCCTGAACGCCCCGCCCCCCGGCCCCGGCCCCGCCCCGGAGCTGGGGGAGAAGCCGGGGGCCCTGCAGGCGCTGCTCACCGCCTCCCTCCTGCTGGGCCAGCAGCAGGCCGCCCTGCTGCCGCTGGCGGGGCTGGGCCAGCCGCTGGACCTCCTCCTGCAGCAGCAGCCCTTCCCCGGCCCCCTGCCGGAGGGCGTGGCCCTGGAGAAGGCCCCCGCGGGGCTGGGGGGGCCGGCCGACTCGGGCCCCGGGCTCCTGGAGGCCCTGCAGTCGCTCCTGCTCCCCCCGCCCCCCGCCTTCCTGTCCCTAAGCCCCGCCCTGCTCGCCGCCACTCTCGGCCTCCCCGACACGCCCGCTTCCCAGCAGCCCCTAACCCCCCATCCCCCGCCAGCCCCTACTCAGGTAGGCCGCCTGCCGCCCGCACCCCCGCACCCCCCTCCGTGCCTAACCCCGCTGTCCCGCCGTTTAAAGGGGAACTCCACCCAAAAATCAGCATCGTTTACATCGCCTCTTACCCTGATTACACCTGCGCATGTGTCATAACCAAACCTCTCATCAGTACAAGGCAGCTGAAAGCCATGATGTCATAGGAATGTGACTCCTCCCCTTCTTAACACTGAAGTAAATGGAGGTGTCGCTTGAATTGGAGAATACTGTGTACTGGTGAAAAATCTGTTGAATTTCTGCGGTCAGTTATTTTAGTTTAGTCTGAACTCCAGCCAACCTTCCAGAGTCCATTCTCTCCAATAGGGCGCAGGGGAGGCGCTATACATGTGTGACATCATCGTTTGGGGGTGGGGCACTGGACATTTAATATAGGCTAAAGTATTGTGACACATACATAAGATGGATGCCTTACTCCTTAAGGCAAATGTGTCCATCATTACTCCTTATCACATGATTTTTGGCTGCAGTTCCCGTTTAACATCAACCACTTAATTTCAGAGAGACAGATTACATTCTTGCATACAGTCCATTTGTTTAGTGTATGTGTGAGATATATATATATATTCTTACGTAAAGTAAAGGGAGAGAAAGGGGGCTGAGGGAGAGGGAGGCAGGGTGGAAGAGAGGGAGTGGGATGGAGGGTGGGAGAGAGAGAGAGCAGAAGGGAGAGGGAGCAAAAGGGAGAGAGAGGGAAGGAGAGGGAGCAAGAGAAGGAGGGAGGGAGAGACAAAATCAAGCGAGAGGGGAGGGAGAGAGAAAGAAAGTGAGAGAGAGAGAAGGAGGGAGAGAGATTTGATGGCGTGAAGGTGGTGAGAGTGACGGATCTGAACCCGTATCCCCCGCAGGTGACCCTCTCCAGTCCCGCTCTGGGCTCTACCTCTGTGTCCTGCGCCTCTCTGATCCCCAGCCCCGCCCCCGACGTGGCCGACGCCCTGACCACCTTGTCAGGCCAGGGCAAAGCCAACGCCCTGCCCCCCCACCTCTTACCCCCCCTGCTGGGCCCTGGGGTTCTAGGTGAGTAAGACCTTCGTCCTGCTCACAACAGGGGTCTGAGAGTTCTGCAGAGGGCACAGTGCCTGCAGGTTTAACTCCAGTCCTGGAGGGCCGCAGTGTCTGCAGGTTTAACTCCAGTCCTGGAGGGCCAGTGCCTGCAGGTTTAACTCCAGTCCTGGAGGGGGCGCTGTGCCTGCAGGTTTAACTCCAGTCCTGGAGGGGGCACTGTGCCTGCAGGTTTAACTCCAGTCCTGGAGGACCACAGTGTCTGCAGGTTTAACTCCAGTCCTGGAGGGCCGCAGTGTCTGCAGGTTTAACTCCAGTCCTGGAGGGGGCGCTCCTTCTGCAGGTTTAACTCCAGTCCTGGAGGGGGCACTGTGCCTGCAGGTGTAACTCCAGTCCTGGAGGGCCGTAGCGTCTGCAGGTTTAACTCCAGTCCTGGAGGGGGCACTGTGCCTGCAGGTTTAACTCCAGTCCTGGAGGACCACAGTGTCTGCAGGTTGAACTCCAGTCCTGGAGGGCCGCAGTGTCTGCAGGTTTAACTCCAGGCCTGGAGGGCCGCAGTGTCTGCAGGTTTAACTCCAGTCCTGGAGGGCCGCAGTGTCTGCAGGTTTAACTCCAGTCCTGGAGGGCCGCAGTGTCTGCAGGTTTAACTCCAGTCCTGGAGGGGGCGCTGTGCCTGCAGGTTTAACTCCAGTCCTGGAGTGCCGCAGTGTCTGCAGGTTTAACTCCAGTCCTGGAGGGCCGCAGTGTGTGCAGGTTTAACTCCAGTCCTGGAGGGCCGCAGTGTGTGCAGGTTTAACTCCAGTCCTGGAGGGGGCGCTGTGTGTGCAGGTTTGACTAGGTTCTGCTAGGTTCACCTCAGAATCAGCAGCCAGTCCAAACCCAGGCAGCCAAGTGAGGAGAGTTACTGTAATAAAACTGCCCTGTTTGATCAGTTCAGATCTGAGTAACCAAACCCATTAACATGGGCTTACTGCCCAATGCCAGTGCTGCAGGGCCCTTCTATAAGCCAATCAGGGGAATGAAGCTACTAAGAGCTGAAGAGCCCCACAGGGTCCCTGACTCACACACACAGACACATACACTCACACTCTCACACACACACAGACACATACACTCACACTCTCACACACACACAGACACACACTCACAGTCTCTCTCTCACACACACACACACAGTATCATTTTCTTTATTTCACTGGAGGATTAAAACCTCTTTCACAAATGATCAGGGACAGGAGCGGAGCAGTTAATGGGGCAGAAAATCCAAATGTGTAGCACCAGGAAAAACACGAGAATATCGAGCAGCAGGCCAGACTGCGGAGACCGAGGTGTTCCGGTTCAGTCACTTCAGGAAATGAGCTGCAGTTGCCTTGATTAACGGGGTAAAAAAAACCCACTGAATATTTTCGGTTCATGAATTGAATTTCAGTTAATTTCCCGAATTGAATTAACTTAAGTGGCACTTCCTCAGTCCTGGTACAGTTAAACTGCGGGTAAAACCTGCTGTGAGAACTAACCTGATGGAGCGTTGTTTGTAGTTTAGCTCTGAATTGCGGAAGCCTGGTCTTGCGTGCACCTGTGAAGTGAAGCTCGCCCTGTTTCACAGGAGACCTGGCGGCGCTGGGCAACATGGGCGGCCTCCACGGCATGATGGGGGCCGGACCTCTGCTGCTGCCCCCTATGCAAGCCCCCGGGCTGGGCATGCCTCTACTCCAGGCCCAGGCTGCGGGCCTAAACCCTCTGGCCTGCCTGCTGAACAACCTGCAGGTACGCTTCCGTCCGTCCGTCCGTCTGTCTGTCCGTCCGTTTGTCCGCTCGGTCACCAGCAGCCACGCGGTGATCCGTCTCAGGCTTCCAGACGAACCGGCCTCTGAACCAGGGGCGAGACCCGAATAATGACTTACAAATACTTTTAATCAGTTTGCACGTGCAGGCGCATAACAAGGTCGTGCATTTTAAACCACATTTTCGCCTTGTGTAACGTCGTCCTTGTACCATTACGTCTTTGTTTTTTAAAAAATAAACTTTTGTGTTATGCTTTGTCACAGTACTGGGGGGTGAAATATAACGTAGCGCAGTGATTAGGGAACCGGGTATGGAACTGAAGAGGTTGCGGGGTTGATTCTCAGGTGGCTTTGTCCCCGTGAGCGCGAGGACTAAATTGCTCCAGTTATTAAAATATCCGGCCGTCTGAATGAAGTGTTTGTAAAAAAAAATGAAATTAAAACCTGAACGTTGCTCTGAGAAAATGCCTGCTGAGCACATTAATGGGCGTGCAAGAGTGAAGTTACTGAGCTACTGCACACTGAGTAGCCTTAAGCACACTGTAAGTACACCGTTAGATACGATGTGAAGGCTGTGTATGTACACGTTATTACATCGCACTTACAGCTGTGAAATCTGTTTCATGGGTGCATTTCGAATGCTCTCTCTGACTGCAGCGGCGTGATCATGTGACCGCAGGTACAAACGTGTGTAAGGGACACCTCAGTACTCCATTCCATGTGTCCCCACACCGTCGTGCTGTAGTGAAGTCAGGTCCTGAAGTCCATTGCTTTCTGTTGATGCGTGCAGTGTGACGGCGTGTGTGTGTACATTACTGTCACACTGTACCTGCTGTGAGGTCATACAGGTGTGGGAGGGGTTACTTGCTCTGACGTGGGTGGAGTTATTCAAATTCATTTGTGATGTCATTGGATGATTTGAGTCCATTGCTCTCCTCTGTAGTTGAACATGGGCCCCGCCCTCTCCATGGGTGGGGAGAAGCCAATAGGAATGCAGGAAGTGACCAGCCCCGCCCCTCAGGACAACATTTCAGCCAATCAGCTGGCGCCGGAGCCCGTGCCGAACCCCAGCCACGCCTTAGGGCCCCAGCCGCAGCGTGAGGGGGCCCCCGGGGGCCTCCTGGACCCCTACAGCTCCTTCATGGACACCATCTACACCTCCTTCCTCCAGGTCAGCGGGCGGTCCCCCGAGGGGGCGGAGCCTACCCCAGCCCCGCCCCCCTCCTTCCCCGGGGAGCCGCCCCAGAACAGTGCCCCGCCCTCCCTCAGCCCCCGCCGGGCCTGCTCCCTGCGGAACCCCGACCTGTCCCGCCTCGGCATGGAGGCGGCCCAGTCCCCCGCCCGGGGCACCCCCAAACTGAGCGAGGACAGCTCCTCCACGCCCCCGCCCCTGAGCCAGCGCAGCGAGCCCCCGGCCCCGCCCGCTTTCCCCGAGGAGGCCAAGACGGACTGCGGCTCCGCCCACCCCTACAGCAACGGGCTGCCGTCCGAGGGGGAGGGGCAGGGGCAGGGGGAGGGGCCACAGGGCTACCACGGGCCCCCGGAGGGAGTCAACGGCACAGAGAACCACATGGGGCCCCAGGACACGCAGGGAGAGAGGGTGAGTGTGTGTGAGTGCGTGTGTGCGTGCATGCGAGCGAGTGTGTGTGTGTTTGTGCACGTGCGCGCATGTGTATGAGTGTGTATGTTATGTCGTAGTGTCCTGTCTGACCCCCCCCACCCCCCCTGTCTTTCAGGGACCCACCGTCAGACCTGGGGGAGCCAGGAGGGGCAGGAAGAGAAAGCAAGTGTAAGTCACATGACCTGCCCTGACCAATCAGGTGCACCGTTACTGATAACTGATCATATCCGTACATTTGTGGTATAGGAGTGGTGTAAAATGTGAAGACCTTTTAGGATAAAGACCCTGAGGCTTGTAGGGTGGAGGTGTGGATCTGATTGGATGTTGTAGGTCCAGTCATTTCATAGGTAACAGTGCCAGCGCCTCTTTCTCCTGTGACCACACTGGTGTCCTTGAGAGTGATCCTGTGTGTGTATTAGGTTGCCAAGGGAACCAGATGTCTCCAGGGAGATGGATACAGGTGTTTCAGAGGAGCCCATGGCCACGGTGAGATCCCCAACCTCCACCTAACCCCCACCAACCTACACCCAACCCCCACCAACCTCCACCAAACCTCCATCAATGTACACCTAACCTACACCCAACCCCCCAGCCTACACCCAACCCCCACCAACCTCCACCCAACCTCCATCAATGTACACCTAACCTACACCCAACCCCCACCAACCTACACCCAACCTCCTTCAATGTACACCTAACCTACACCCAACCCCCCAGCCTACACCCAACCCCCACCTAACCTACACCCAACCCCCCAGCCTACACCCAACCCCCACCAACCTCCACCCAACCTCCATCAATGTACACCTAACCTACACCCAACCCCCCAGCCTACACCCAACCCCCACCAACCTCCACCCAACCTCCATCAATGTACACCTAACCTACACCCAACCCCCACCAACCTACACCCAACCTCCTTCAATGTACACCTAACCTACACCCAACCCCCCAGCCTACACCCAACCCCCACCTAACCTACACCCAACCCCCCAGCCTACACCCAACCCCCACCAACCTCCACCCAACCTCCATCAATGTACACCTAACCTACACCCAACCCCCCAGCCTACACCCAACCCCCACCAACCTACACCCAACCTCCATCAATGTACACCTAACCTACACCCAACCCCCACCAACCTACACCCAACCTCCTTCAATGTACACCTAACCTACACCCAACCCCCACAACCTACACCCAACCTACACACAACCCCCGCCAAACTGTACCTAACCTACACCCAACACTCGTCCCACCCCCAAACTACACCCAACACTCATCCCACCCCCAAACTACACCCAACACTCGTCCCACTCCCAACCAACCCAAACCCCCAACTCACTCTCCATGCGGGAACAGTCACTGTCTGTTAAAGCGACATGCATTTACCTAAATATTTAAATCTGGGTTCTGAACCTCACGTCCTGGAGAGTGTTTGCATTTTCTTTCGTTCGGCAGTCAGGTGAGAGAACCTCTCGCTTATACAAATCGCTGAAAACCAGCAGACGCTGCAGCCCTCCAGGATTTGAGTTAGAAATCCTGATTTAAAGCGAGGCATTATTTTACCTGTTCAAACTCTGCTTGGAGTCGTACCAGAGCATGCTTTAATTTCAGGAAGAGAAACATCAGGAAAATGATTTCTGATGGCCCCGAATTGTGCAGATTATTTCTGACTATATTGAGAAATATTTTGAACGCATTAAAAGGTGATTAGATTGTAAGAGTTTCTTTCCCAAGAGGTCCTGTCGTCGTGGTAATGATAACTTTATAACGTAACCCTGACGACGCGAGGAGAGTCTGCAGTGCCACACAGGGACTCCTTACGGAAGACTGAAAAGTGTGCGGCGTTGCCACGGCAGTGCGATGTGGTGCCAACGTGCCGACGCTCTCTACCCAACACTGTCAGCCTGAAGTCTCTCTACCCAACACTGTCAGCCTGAAGTGTCTCTACCCAGCGCTGTCAGGCTGAAGTCTCTCTACCCAGCGCTGTCAGACTGAAGTCTCTCTACCCAACACTGTCAGGCTGAAGTCTCTCTACCTAGCACTGTCAGCCTGAAGTCTCTCTACCCAACACTGTCAGGCTGAAGTCTCTCTACCAAACACTGTCAGGCTGAAGTCTCTCTACCCAGCGCTGTCAGGCTGAAGTCTCTTTACCCAGCACTGTCAGCCTGAAGTCTCTCTACCCAGCGCTGTCAGGCTGAAGTCTCTCTACCCAGCACTGTCAGCCTGAAGTCTCTCTACCCAGCGCTGTTAGCCTGAAGTCTCTCTACCCAGCGCTGTCAGCCTGAAGTCTCTCTACCCAGCGCTGTTAGCCTGAAGTCTCTCTACCCAGCGCTGTCAGCCTGAAGTCTCTCTACCCAGCACTGTCAGCCTGAAGTCTGTCTACCCAGCACTGTCAGCCTGAAGTCTCTCTACCCAGCACTGTCAGCCTGAAGTCTGTCTACCCAGCACTGTCAGACTGAAGTCTCTCTACCCAGCGCTGTCAGACTGAAGTCTCTCTGCTGTTTCTCTCAAACTGAAGTCTCTGCTGTTTCTCTCAGACTGAAGTCTCTGCTGTTTCTCTCAGACTGAAGTCTCTCTGCTGTTTCTCTCAGACTGAGGTCCTTCTGCTCTTTCTCTCAGTCTTGGGGCCCTTACCCCGCCAGCCAGCCGCTCAGCTCCTCACACGTTAGCGCCCAGAGCAGAGCGGGCTACGGCTGTTCTGTTAGGGGACCGAAACGCTGCACTGTGGGAAGAGACAGAGTGCCGATGTGCTTACCCTGGGAGGTTTTCTGAATCCTTCCCGCTGTGTTCGGCTCCTAATCTGCAAGGCTAGGGCTTCGGCCCGTTTAATAGAGTTTATTCAGGAAATGAACTGAAATTAAATGCATTCATCAAAAAAAAGAACATCATGGGTATTTTCCAATTTGCAATAAAATCTTTGTTCCCTGAATTAACTGCTTTGAAGATGTATTGACCTCCAACCCGGTATAACGTGTTAGTCATATTGTAGTGAATACTGTTGAATTACTGTTTTAATCCTAGTGGGTTTACATATCACTAATGATCTTGTGTGTGCGTGTGTGTGTCTGTGTGTGTGTATATATTTCAGATGGTTCTACAGAAGCCGGAGAGATCGGTGAAAAGCAAGAGGAGGAGGGTGTTCAGATAGCGGCCATCTTTGAACCCTGTCGACGCCAGCGCTACGGCAGCCCTTCCCACAGTCCCTCCCCTCTCCATTCATTACGAATCTGAGCCCCAGAGGGTCACTGAGCCCTGGACACTCTCTAGATGTTCCCGTGACAACCCGCCGTCCGCAGCGCCGCGCTTCTCATCCCCAGGGGCATTTACCCGGCCCTCCAGTAACCCTGGACCTTCTCAGCGTTAGAATATCGCCAATGTGTGCATTAGACTTGAATTCAAAGAAAGCATTAGTGCGTTTTGTGTGTGCGCGAGTGCGTGTGCTTGTGTGCCTGTGTGTTTTCAGGTTTAGGTCCCCCCACGCTGTGCCCTGTGTGAGCTGTGTGGTTTACTGAGGCTGGCTGCAGTCCAATCCGACAAGCAGGAGCGTCCATCGCGCCGGCTGTTCCTTCCTAATGGGGATTTGCTGCCACCTACTGGCCAACCGCATAACGACACATAAATAAATATTCACGAGTTAGCAGGAAATGGGGGTGTACAGGGAGGGAGGGTCTGGCTTGGGGGGTGGGGGTGTTCAGTCCTGGAAGGGCCTCAGTGTCTGCTGCTTTTCAGCACTTGTGTGTTTTACTTCCTCGTTGAAGACAAGCCTGGTTTCCAAGGTCTGTATTGGCCGTTTGAAAGGAAACCACAAAAAAAAAAACCTACTTTCAGACACAGCAGCTGTGTGGGTCTGGCATTGAGATCCCTGACGAGGGTACAGCAGTGTGGTTTCTCCACCAGCTGAAGGTCTCTCGCTCCTTTTCCCAGAAGCAGTCTCTAAGCTGCTCATTGGGCCACAGTTCGTACGTTAGAAAGCAGTTCCCCTTTCATCCCGAGTGGCTCAACTCTTCAAATGACATTTTCCTTCTTCCATTACGTGACGTTACAGGCATTTAGCAGACGCTCTTATCCAGAGCGACTGACACAACCAGCCCGGCTCTTTCAGGTAGTCCCTTACAATACGTAACAAAACGGGCCACCTCCTACTGAACAGTGTCCCACAGCCACAGACACGCTGCTCTAACTGCTACACACAGCGAGTCAGTTACCGTGGGTGTCTGTGGCTGACTGCCAGTCCCCTACCACCATAGGCACCAGTTACTGACCGTATTTAAGTAATAAAAGTAATAATGAAGCAGATTATGCAATTTTACTATTGGATTTTGTACATATGTACAGTTTTAGTATTTTATTTTGTACACTTTTTATTTTTATTTTTAGAAATA
This sequence comes from Anguilla anguilla, assembly GCF_013347855.1. Classification (NCBI taxonomy): domain Eukaryota; kingdom Metazoa; phylum Chordata; class Actinopteri; order Anguilliformes; family Anguillidae; genus Anguilla; species Anguilla anguilla. The sequence continues at coordinate 3,964,895 of NC_049213.1, forward strand.
ATGGTCATTTGTAAAGTATTACTCCCTCAAAACGCCCTCCCTCATATTTACAGTTTTTTTTTTTTTTGTTTTGTAAAGAAAATACTTTTAAAATTGTGAACTGTAGCTTTGTTTTTATATGGGAGTTTTTTTATTTAACAGATTAAAATGTTTACCAGAAAAAAAGCACAAGCTCTGCGTTTTGTCTTCTGTCAGAAGGAAAAGTCCAGCGTGTGGATAAAGCACATTTATTTCAGGTTCCAACACCAGTCTAATGTACAGTCCAGCCCATCGTAGGCATTGACTAAAGCAAAGTTATCTGCAGCGATGGGAGAATCGGGCGTCGTGACGACAAATGGGCGGAGCCAATTACGCCATCTGCAACTGGCCGATTTGAACCAATCGATGAACTCTGATTGGTTCAAACACAGCAGTGACTGGCAGATTGGCAGCCCCACCCACAATTGCTTCCACGCCACCTCACTCTCCCATCCCTGGTTATCCTGTGGCAAATCAGTCAGATACAAGAAGCAATGAAAATATTTTTAAGGTATACAGGCGTATTTACAAGCATCTGTTCCTGCCCCGCCCCACCCCGCCCCAACAAGGCCCAACAACCAGCGGGTACTGTGCGCTCGAACGTTACCTCTTCAGTTAGTGGACGTATTTACCCATGATGCACTCCTGTACGAACAGCCTGGATGACTTTACCCCTCAGAACCGCCCCTGTGGGCGGGGTCTGGGCGCTCTGACAGGCGTGTGAAAACCACGCCCAGCTTTGCTGTACAAGGGCCTGGACTGAGAATGGTTTACACCAGGCGGCTATATTAAAAGACCTGGTGGAGAATACAGAAGAGGAGGCCTGTCCTGGTTCAAGGGTACTGTAGTGTGGGAGCATTTGGTCTTGTTTGGTTTTTTCCTACATTCCAACTTTGCAAAAAAAACATCAAAAAAAAGGCGGAGGTGGAGAAAAGGGCTATAGGAGAGGAGAAAGGAGAAGATTACTCTCCTGTTTCTCCCTCCTCCTCTTCCTCTACTTAGAAAGTGGAAGAGCGACAGGTTTATTTGGACAGTTTCTTCATCCTCTGGTCCAGCGCTGAGAAGTTCTCCTCGATCGCCTTCAGGTTCTCCTTCATCGTCTGCTGGACCTGAGGGGGCAGGACCAGGCACTTTTACACAGGCAGCGCTGATGTCAATCAAACAACCCACCAACCAATGCTTGGTTTCTGTACAACAAGTTTTCACCCAGCATTTCACAGACAGTCAGGTGAAAAACTAAAGGCATGATAGGTTCATTTTGGGGAAAAGGGGCTCATACAATCAGGAAAGCACAGATCCCTCTGTGCTACATCGTGTGCAGCTCAAAGTGGGGTTTTCAGATAGGCAGTGGCTGAGGCAGGTGAAAACAGGCTGTGAACGGAACTGGTAAATGGAATGGAACAGAGCTAAAGGGCTCGAGTATTTCCTCTATGTGCATGACTCCTGCGGAGAGATGTGAGTGTGTGCCTGTGAGAGCAGTAAGAACAGAATCACGAGTGTGTACCTGTGTGAGCAGTGAGGCGTCGTCTTTCAGGGAGTTATTGATCATCTGCTGAGTGGTGTCCAGGTACGTCAACAGCGAGCCAAACTGCATGGCTGAGAGAGAGAGAGAAAGTATTTTATTACTTATACAGATACAACAGTGCCTTTGGAAAGTGTTACTATATGCAACCAATCTGATCTACAGAGCTAGAATCACACAGGTATCTGTCAAAAAATTGCTAGGATGGTGGAGGAAGTGTATGTAGTGTAAGATGGATGGAGGAGTGGTGGTGTAAGAGGGGACAGGTGGAGGTGGTGAAAGAGGGGACATGTGGGGGTGGTGGAAGAGGGGACAGGTGGAGGTGGTGGAAGATGAGACAGGTGGTATAAAAGGGGACAGGTGGAGGTGGTGAAAGAGGGGACAGGTTGAGGTGGTGTGAGGGGGCAGGTGGAGGTGGTGTAAGAGGGGACAGGTGGAGGTAGTGTAAAAGGGGACAGGTGGAGGTGGTGTAGGAGGGGACAGGTGGAGGTGGTGTAAGAGAGAACAGGTGAAGGTGGTGTAAGACGGGACAGGTGAAGGTGGTGTAAGAGGGGACAGGTGGAGGTGGTGTAAGAGGGGACAGGTGAAGGTGGTGTAAGATGGGACAGGTGAAGGTGGTGTAAGAGGGGACAGGTGGAGGTGGTGTATGAGGGGACAGGTGAAGGTGGTGTAAGAGGGGACAGGTGGAGGTGGTGTAAGAGGGGACAGGTGAAGGTGGTGTATGATGGGACAGGTGAAGGTGGTGTAAGAGGGGACTGGTGGAGGTGGTGTAAGAGGGGACAGGTGGAGCTGGAGGTGGTGTAAGAGGGGACAGGTGGAGGTGGTGTAAGGGGACAGGTGGAGGTGGCAGTACCTTGCTCATGCAGCTCTTTCTCAGCGATCAGCCTCTGCACCACCTGGGGGAGAGTGGTTGCCATGGAGTCCCACTTCTGGGCGATGTCATAAAGCTGCGACACCTGAGAGAGAAAGAGGCCGAGTTCAACACCGCGCACTCTGTGCTCAGGACCGCGCACTCTGGGCGTGCTCAGGACCGCGCACTCTGGGCGTGCTCAGAACCGCGCACTCTGGGCGTGCTCAGGACCGAATACTTGGCGGGATTGTTGCACCCGACACCACCAGTGTAAAACAGCACATAGAGGAGCAATTACAAAAGGCAAACATCATGAATCGATATCACCACAAAAACGCCATCGTGAAAAGGTGTCAAACATGGCCTGCCACTTTAAGTGTAAAAAGGGTAGTTTCCATAGGCAATTACCTCACAATGTATACAAAAACAGAATACATACCACCACAAATCTCAACAAGTACCTTTTCATAAATTACAGGAGTACAATCCAAATTATTTTAATAATCAAATAGTCAACTTGCTACATTAAAAAGGTCCATATTCCACAATACACATCTATCAACCTGCACTGTTTCCCTTCATGAACGCTGCTAATATAACTTTGTTTCCTTGTCAGAGTTGTGAGCGTAAAGGAGGAAAGCGTCACACACCTTGTTCTGCGTCTCAGCGTCCTCGATGGCCGACTTCTGCTTGGCGATCTCGTTCATCTTACCCAGGACGCTCTGGAAGAAACGGACATGCTCGGTACGACAGCCGACGGCCAGCAGGGGGCGCTCTTCCCTCTGAACCAAACTGAAATCTGCAGTGCTAAGGCGCTAGATCAGGGGAGGGGAACTCCAAGCCTGCTGGGTCATATCTGCTTCTGGTTTTTGTTTCGTTCGTCTGGGTCAGTTAGCAAATGGTTGTACAGACCCAGGCTCACTCACCGATTAGCACACTGTAAAATGTTGGACACAAGAGCAGTCTTCACCAGTTATTCATGAGATCATCAGTAAATGTGAGTGACATGAGAGATCATAGAAACAACTGGCTAAATGATCTCATTAAGAGCTGTTCCCATGAAATCCAGAAACAGACACGTTGCTGCCCCCCCCCCCCCCCCCCCCCCCCCGTCTCATAGATACCCCAGGCCCTGACCCGCTGTGGAAATGAACAGATCCCATGAAAGTTTTGGAAGGATTATGTGGTTTTAAGCAAGATATTGAGTCCACCACTGGCTGTTGGCTACCTGCGCATTTTGCACAGCCACCTGTACACCCCACCCCCCCTCACCTGCAGCCTGGCCTCCACCTGGTCCAGAGTGGCCAAGTCCAGCACCCCCACCCGAGCCTGCAGCAGATTCATGGTTTCCTGAGAGAGAGAGAGAGAGAAAGAGAAACTACTGAACCCACAGACGCAACACACAAGAGAGGACAGCACTGGGCTCCCCCTGACTCACCCAAACAAACCCACGCACGCACGCGTACATACTTACACTCACTCACTCACACACTCACACTCTCACACACACTCACTCACTCACGCGCATAAAGAATCACTCGATGGATTCGTTCATGTTGAATTGACTCATTAAATGAAAGCGCTATTGGCAAAACAGTGGAACCCTCAGGAACATCAAAGACCTGCTGATTTTTCCTAATAAGTAACACAACATCAGGTGCGCTTTTGAAAAAGCTTTATTAGTCACTGGGTTCTGAAACACTGACACTGCAAAGTAAATGCTCATGAGCCAAACCTTAGGCTTTGTGTTAAAGGAAGAATGATAAAGGTGTGCGTGTTTCCACCTTGTGTTTTAAACACTGTGAACAAACAGAGGAGACTCACCATCAGACTGCCTGCCTGCAACCCAGCAACCAGAGGGCTCTAGAAAACATGGAGAAAACTTTACTCAAACCGGCTCTGATTATAAACCTTCAATCAACACATTACTGTCCTGCTGGCTCTGATTATAAACCTTCAATCAACACATTACTATCCTGCTCGCTCTGATTATCATGTTAAATCAACACATTTCTCTTCTACTAGCTGTGATTATCATGTTAAATTGCTGTTGGATTTCATTATCATCTGAAATGAAAGCATTACTGTTCTGGTGGTTGTGATTATTACCTTAGCACATGATGATACTGTTGGCTGTGTGCGTGTCCCTGTGTATGTATGTGTGTTTGTTTGTGTGTGTGTGTGTGTGTGTGTGTGTGAGTACGTGTGTGTGTGTCTGTACATGCGTGTCTGCGTGTGTGTGTCTCTGTCTGCGTGTCTGTACATGCTTGTGTGTGTGTGTGTGTGTGTGTCTGTACGTGCGTGTCTGTATGTGTGAGTGTGTGTGTGTTCGCATGTGTGTAGGCAGCAGTACCTGCTTATCTGGGCAGGACCCCACAGCTGTCTCCAGCTCTGCAAGACGCTTTTCCAGCTCAGCCACCTGCAGTCAACATGAGGAAACACATCAGTACACAGAGATATACCAGACCACAACCTAGCATATACCACAACCTAATCTATACCACAACCTAGCATACACCACAACCTAATGTATACCACAACCTAATATATTACCACAAACTAATCTACACCACAACCTAGCCTATACCACAGCCTAGCATACACCACAACCTAATGTATACCACAACCTAGCATATAACACAACCTAATGTATACCACAGCCTAGCATATACCACAACTTAATGTATACCACAGGCTAGCATATACCACAACCTTAGGTATATCACAGGCTAGCATATACCACAACCTAATGTATACTACAGGCTAGCATATACCACAGCCTACCCTATACCACAACCTAATGTACACCACAACCTAGCCTATACCACAACCTAATGTATACCACAACCTAGCCTATACCACAACCTAATGTATACCACAGCCTAGCCTAGCCTATGCCACAACCTAGCATACACCACAACCTAATGTATACCACAACCTAGCATATAACACAACCTAATGTATACCACAGCCTAGAATATACCACAACCTAGCATATACCACAACTTAATGTATACCACAGGCTAGCATATACCACAACCTTAGGTATATCACAGGCTAGCATATACCACAACCTAATGTATACCACAGGCTAGCATATACCACAACCTTAGGTATACCACAACCTAGCATATACCACAACCGTAATGTATACCATAACGTAGCATATACCACAACCTAATGTATACCACAACCTAGCATATACCACAACCTAATGTATACCACAACCTAGCCGAAACCACAACCTAAGGTATCCCACAACCTAGCATACACCAAAACCTAGCCTATACCACATCGTAGCTTATTTGGCCCCGCCCCCCTGCCCCGCCCCGCCCCGCCCCACCTTGGCAGACTCAGAGAAGCGTTCCTGTTCAGGCCGGCTGTGCAGCTCGTACAGCACCACGCCGTCCGGCCCTTTGGCTCCGCCCCCCCGGCCCTCTCCGGCAGATCCCCCGCGGCTGCCTCTCGCCACCTCCAGCTGTGTGAGCAAACGCCTGGGGGAGGAGCACACGCTGCTCAGCAACAGCCAATCATCAGCCCTGTGTCAACCCCTCCCTCCAGCTATCGCTCCATCCACCCCTCCCTCCCTCCCTCGCTCTCTATCTACCCCTCCCTCCAGCTATGCCTCTATTCACCCCTCCCTCCAGCTATCCCTTTCTCCACCCCTCCCTCCCTCCCTCGCTGTCTATCTACCCCTCCCTCCAGCTATGCCTCTATTCACCCCTCCCTCCAGCTATCCCTCTATCCACCCCTCCCTCCCTCCCTCGCTGTCTATCTACCCCTCCCTCCAGCTATCCCTCTATCCACATCTCCCTCGATCTCCATCTACCCTTCCCTCCAGCTATCCATCTATCCACCCCTCCCTCCCTCAGTCTCCATCTACCCCTCAATCCACCCTTCCCTCTCTCCTTCTCCATCCACCCCTCCACCCACCCCCACCCCCTCACTCACTTGGCGAGCGCTCCGTCAGGGTCGGCCAGGTTGATGTGGGCCTGAGGCCCGAGCAGAGCGTCCAGGTGAGAGGAGACCAGCTGCTGTTTGAGCTGAGCAGCCTGCTGGGCCAGAGCCACAGGGGTGAGCCTCTCCTCCACACTGCTGTCCCGCGTGCTGGCCTGGGGACGAGCACGGAGCACGCTCAACACCAGCGCATACTCAACACCAGCGCACGCTCAACACCAGCGCACGCTCAACACCAGCACATACTCAACACACACTCAACACCAGCACACACTCAACACACGCTCAACACCAGAACATACTCAACACACGCTCAACACCAGCTCACACTCAACACCAGCACATACTCAACACCCACTCAACATCAGCACACACTCAACACACGCTCAACACCAGCACATACTCAACACCCACTCAACATCAGCACACACTCAACACACGCTCAACACCAGCTCACACTCAACACCAGCACATACTCAACACCCACTCAACGTCAGCACATACTCTACACACTCAACACACGCTCAACACCAGCTCACACTCAACACCAGCGCATACTCACACTCAACACCAGTGCTCTCACAGCACACACTCAACACCAGTGCATACTCAACACCCACTCAACACCAGCACACACTCAACACCAGCGCATACTCAACTCTCTCAACACCAGTGCTCTCACAGCACACACTCAACACCAGTGCATACTCAACACCCACTCAACACCAGCACACACTCAACACCAGCGCATACTCAACACACTCAACACCAGTGCTCTCACAGCACACACTCAACACCAGCACACGCTCAACACCAGTGCATACTCAACACACGCTCAACACCAGCACATACTCAACACCCACTCAACATCAGCACACACTCAACACACACTCAACACGGGCTCACACTCAACACCAGCGCTGCTGCTGGAGCTCTCACAGGTCACTCAGAGCCCAGAGGGGCGGGGCTGACCTGGATAGACTCCACCTCCTGGCTCAGCTCCTGGATCTCGTTCACCAGCCGCTGGTACTTCTGCTGTGGGGTCTCTTTCACTCCACAGCCCTCAGCCAGCTGGGGGGGAGGGAGAGAGAGAGAGGTTTTACACAAACACACACACACGCACATGCCCGCCCAAACACACACAGACACACACACACACAGTCTAATTGCATTTTCCAGGAGGGCAGGTTTTTCCCGGCATAGAGAAATCTGAGGTGGGCACCTCAATCGAATTTTGTGCCACCTCCACCACCACAGCGAGTAAAATTCTGTGTAAAAACACAGAATCTTGCATCAACTGGCCATCACAGTCAACTCTGCAGATATGGCCCGTATAATACATGCCTTTTTTGTTTTTAAGAAAGCGAGTTCGCGAGGAGAATGAAGAGAGCCGGTGAAAAGACAGCACAGTATCACCTGATCATTACCGACCTTCAAAAAAGCACAGCTCACATTACTGACAGGATGCGGTAAATCTGATCATGTGATCATGATCCCGATTAAAGTACCAGCAGCCCTGCCTCATTCTGAGCCAGGAAAGGTCCTGCGGGGACTGACGGCTGTGGGGGGGGGGGGGGGGGTTGGTACTCACAATCTCATACTCTCCTGACTCGTACCCCACTCTCCTGCTCTTACTGATGCGGTCCGAGAAGTCTACAAGAAAAGGACAAGAATAAGCTCAATATAACAGCTGCTGACCTCTACATCACCACAAGAAATTCCACAGGTGACCCTAACTCACAGGCACAGGTCATTCTTAATCACAGGTAAACCATAATCACAGGTGACCCTTAATCACAGACACAGGTGACCCTTAATCATAGACACAGGTGACCCTTAATCACAGACACAGGTAACCCTTAATCACAGGTAAACCGTAATCACAGGTGACCCTTAATCACAAACACAGGTGACCCTTAATCACAGACACAGGTAACCCTTAATCACAGAACCCTTAACCCTTCATCACAGGTAGCAGGGATGTTGATACACACCGAGCCCCTTGGTGGTGACCCGCTTGTCCTTGAACTTGTCATAGGCGGCGTTGGGGTTGACCACGATGCGCTCCACACTGTCACTGCACAGCTCCTCCTGCAGCACACACACACACACACAAGGATATGAGACAGTCTGCACACACATACACACACACACACACACACACACACACACACACACACACACACACACACACACACACACACACACACACACACACACACACACACAGGGATATGAGACACACAGTCTACACACACACACACACACACACACAGGGATATGAGACACACAGTCTACACATACACATACACACACACACACACACAGGGATATGAGACAGTCTGCACACACATACACACACACACACACACACAGGGATATGAGACACACAGTCTACACATACACATACACACACACACCCACACAGGGATATGAGACAGTCTGCACACACATACACACACACACACACACAGGGATATGAGACACACAGTCTACACATACACATGCACACACACAGGGATATGAGACACAGTCTACACACACACACACACACAAATATGAGACACAGTCTGCACACACACACACACACACACACACAGACACAGACAGACAGACACACACACATACACACACACACACACACACACACTACAGCACTCAGAGCCTCTCTGGGTCTCTCTGGCCTTGTTGAGCAGCTCCTGGATTTAGAGGTTTGAACTCAATAAACACACATCCTCCATTTTAACTCTCAATTAAGGCTCTGCAACAGTCTTCATCTCAAATACAGCTTTATGGGGTCCACGGTCACCAAAGGCACACTATGCAGGATGCTCCAGTGTTTACAATCAAAGAAGTCTCTTCTGTCTCAAACCCCGCCCACTCACCACATGTACCCGACTTCAGCTATAGCCACCTACCGTAGCTAGCTGGATAGCTAGAGTGACGTTACTTACAAGTCTGACACAAAACAAACCAACACAGCATCACTTTTCATCCCCTTGGCGAACTTCAGCTGACACCACCAAGAAAAAGCACTAGCGTGGTAAACTCTTTTCTTTCTTTTTTGTTGCCATTTTTCTCCCATTTAGTCATTACACCAATTCCCTGTGTATATCACAGTCCTGGTCGATGCGCTATCCTCTGTTGGCCTGGGGAGGGTGTAGACTACCACATGCCTCCTCCGACACATGTGGAGTCGCCAGCCGCTTCTTTTCACCTGACAGCGAGGAGTTTCGCTGGGAGACGTAACGTGTGGCGGAGGTTCACGCTATCTCCCCCAGATCCCCTCCCTGCTGAACAGGCCAACCAGGACGGAGTGTAGCACAGTGGGCAAGGAACTGGACTTGTAACCGAAAGGTCGCAGGTTCAATTCCCGGGTAGGACACTGCCGTTGTACCCTTGAGCAAGGTACTTAACCGAAATTGCTTCAGTATATATCCAGCTGTATAAATGGATACAATGTAAAATGCTATGTAAAAAAGTTGTGTAAGTCGCTCTGGATAAGAGCGTCTGCTAAATGCCTGTAATGTAATGTAAAGTAATGTAAAGTAGGAGTCGCTAATGCAACGATCAGGACTCATACCCTCACCGGCTTCCCACCCGTGAACACTGCCAACTGTGTTTGTAGGAACGTCTGCCGGGGATTGAACCCGGGTCTCTGTGGTGGTAGGCGATCGCTTATACCTCTACACTACCCAGACTGCCCAACTCCATTTCTTAAACGAGCCCTGTCGGCTTGTCTTTTTGCTTGGGTGTATCTTGGGCTTCTAGTTAGCTGGCAACAAACACTTCATAATATTTTTGAGGTAAAGATACTGCATAGTGTGCCTTTAACCATAAAGCAAAACCATGTGTGAGGCCCACTTGTATTGATCTCCCATGTCAAAGTTAAAGATGAACGTTGACAGAATCCAAGCCCGAGCACCCAGGAGTGACGAGGCGTGGATTCTCGAGACGGAATGAAGCTCATAATAGTTTCTGTCGGGCGAAGCGAGAGACGAGCTCTGCGGCACAGGAGGACCCGGGGCGACCCTGAACGACCGCAGGAGAACCGCCATTCGCTGATCTGCAGAGATTTCTGCACGTGATTTCTGCCAGTGATGTTCTGTCAGACTGGATGAATCAGGGAATCAGTACTTCCACAACAATGAAACACAAACACACACACACACTCAAGCTCCACACAAAAACTTAACACAACACGGGAAGCTCGCAGGCACAACAGAGAGACAGAGGAGAGAAAACACACAGGCAGGTACGCGAAAAACGAGCAGGTGCGCAGTGAGAGAGGTTAGTGTGATAGCCCAAAGCAAATGCATTTTACTACATTTTAGCAGATTGAGATTCTATGAAAGATTAACATCTAATTTAAAAGGAGGGGTGTTATTTCTCATGAGTTGTTATGCACAGTGTGATCCACAATTCCATTCAGACACAAGGGGAACAACGGGGGAAACACTGCCCCCTGCTGCCCAGGTGTCTGAACTGAGTAGTGTCCATCACAAGCCCCTGTTCCACCGCCATGCTGTGAAACCGTAACCACGGCAATCCGGATGCGTTTCCACTGGCAACAGAAGCGTACCGTTAATAGTTCTCGGAACTAAATTTTTTTTTTTTTTTAATTTGAAAGAAATGAATTTAGGACAGCCTTACCAAACAAAACTACATGCAAGACTGGACTTGGTCACCAATAGCTTTTACTTGAAGTACATACTTATACGATTTTGATCTATAACATTAGGGACGACTAAAAACAAACTTTGCATACAAAGAAATATAGCTGAACAGGCGAGTCTGTCTCTGGTGCTTTAAAGCATAATGTTAAGGTTTCAATTTAAGGATATACAAGAAAAAATGAGAGGTATGTGTCTGGAAAACACAGAAATCATTTGTTCACAAATTAGGCTATGGCTGGTTAAAATATTATTCCAGCAAGGTTAAAACGTGTTTGTACTTTTGTTACGTTTTGTTACCAATCCCTAACATTACAGAAATACAATCCTAAACAATAGTAGTGGGGATTCTGTCAGTTGAATAATGCTTTAGCAGGTAGGCTAATAAAATAATGAAGACGGTGTACAGAGATTTCTTCGTAGCTAGCTAACATTAACGCATTTGACACATTGCTTTAACTGGTGTATTGCATACTGTATATCGGTAACACCACAGCGGTAAACTTACAGAGAAGAAAATGTAAATCCGTAGCTATAACTTGCGTAAAACCTTTGATATTAGTGCTTGTAATTCGAAGCTACAGCACAGTTATTCCGAAAACCAGGCAAAGATATTAAGCCAGATTTCACTTTCTCTCCATGCTCAGTGTAGGGAACATTCCCAGGCCTGCCTTTGAAGCTAGCCGCGTCTTCACCCTCGTGTTCAGAAATGGCACATTAGCGAACTTTACGAAGCGATCCATAGTCGAGACACTTTCCCAAAATACCGTTTATTAAGGGAAGGTTAGACTATGTAAACAAGCATTTTTTCCGCCAATTCCTCCCAAATTCTCACGGTCACGGTTCTCAAACTTCAATGGAAGCAGAAACCGGAACCCGATCCGGGAACTACACAGGTTCCAGAGAGCTGTGGGAACGGAAGGCTCCGGAACGGTTCTGAGCGGTGGAAAAGGGGCCAAAGGCATCGGCACAGCGATTTACGAGACACACGGAGTACGGTGACAGGGGGATGGAGCAGCAGAGCTGGAACTGATGAAATGAAAGGGGTGAAGGAAGGAAGACAGATGAGAGTATGAGGCAGGAGAGGGAGAGTCGGACTCTGGTGAAGCAGCTTTCAGTGCCAGCAACACCTCCAAAAACAGGCGCAGGTCACCGAGCTATATGCCCCACACTCATCTAAAAACCTTCAGATTTAGAGTAGATTTCACTGATATACAGTGCCATGAAAAAGTGTTTGGCCACTGACTGGCTTCCTCTATTATAAGTCCTGACTTGAACCCTCCACAGATACTGTGGCAGGACCTGAAACAAGCAGTCTATGGTCAAAAGCCAACCAATTTGGATCTTCTTTGCAGAACTGTCTGAATTAATTCCTAAAATTCCTCCACAGTGATGTGGAAGACCGATATCAAATTATAGGAAGTGATTGGTTGCAGTTATTGCTGCTAAAGGTGATGCAAAAAAATATACTTTTTCACATGGGTGATATGGCGTTTGCTAACGATTTAAATAATAATGTCAAAAATGTTTTGTGTTTATCAGGTTCGCTTTGTCACTGTTATTACATTTTAAAGATCTGAAACAAATCAGTGTGACAACTGTGTAATAACTGAAGAAATTAAGAGGAAGCAAACACTTTTTCACAACACTGTACCATAAGATCTGGTGTACGTGTCATTGATATACTGCAAGATCTGGAGTATATGACATCTATATACCATAAAATCTGGTGTATATGTCATTGATACACCATAAAATTTGGTGCCAAGTCATTATTGCTTAAATGCCTTTTCCTCCTTTTAAAAGCCGAAACAATAATATTTAACAGTGCTAATAAGCTTATAGAAATCACAAATGTTTCGGTCATAGGTCCATGGACATTTAACACAGCTGCAGACCAGGGTACAACGGCCCTCCCAAAATAAAGATCAAGACAAGGGGCACAAAATGGCCGCACATGGACACATGGACAGACAGACAGACACACATGCCACTGGCTACGGTTAGCAGGAGGGAGTCCGGGTGGACCTTACCAGCTCCTTGGGTTTCCCAAGACAGTTAGAGAAAGAGAGAGGAGAGAGAGGAGAGAAAGACAGGGGAGAGGGAGAGAGAGATACAGAGATTAACGTGGTTACAGTCACATGCCGTGCGTAAGGAGAGCAGGCAGCAGAGAGGAGGAGGAGTCAGTTTTTCCCGCCACCGCTGGGATGCCGACGCCCAGCTGAGATTAAGCTCCGCCCCAGTCCACCCAACATTCTTTCTGTTTCATGATTAGGAGTGCTGATTGGCTGGGAAAGGCTGGTGCGCTATCATAAGTGTGTGTGTGTGTGGTGTGTGCATATACTTGTGCATGTGGGGGGGTAGGGGGACAAATTGTTTAGGAGACAACCTTTCAAGTATTTTGTGAACAGAACCGTTTCAAAATGATTGCAATATGCAGAATTTGTCTCGCGGCACTGGCCTATGGGGGTTACCCAGGATGCAGTACAGTGGTTGAAGGTGTGACAGAAGGGGTGACCTTTCTGAGCCCCCAAAAGAGAGGGATGGCAACCGTTCCTGTCACACTGCGAGCCTGTTACAGACCCCCAGCTGAAACACACCTCTGGAGCACTTTAACTCTTTAGATCCCGGTAATATTCAAAGGCCCTCCTGCAGACCCCTCAGAATTTAAAGGAAATGTGAAAGCATGTTACAGTCTGAATGCACAATTCATAATGAACAAAGAATTCTGCCACGAATGTTGGAGTAAACAGATGCTTCTTTAAAAACTGTCAACAATATAGCTTTACAGAAATGAAATACACTAAAATATACTTCAATTGTTCACATTATTAAGGTCAGAAATTGACAACATTTGGGTAAATACTGACATTATTGCCACTTTCATATATTGCATATCATTTTAAATACTATATTGTGAAATACATTGTTATAGTTTCCAAAAAGTCCTCATATTCACAGTATATTGCAGTATATAACATATATTACAGAATATGAAATGTTCCCCTTTGGTCCAAGAATTTTGCAGGCATCTAAAAGATCAAAGTCTTTCAAATAATTTAAGAATTTAGCGAGGCACAACAACTTTGGGGTCGTACTGTCTAATAATTGCTTAAAACAAACTTGTCAGTATTGTCCGATGTCAAAATTATGGCCAATGAGGACAGATAAACATCTGATAGAGGCCCTAGAATGTCCACATGGTGCACCCCTATAATTAGCACGTCTGTGGTGGAGGGGTGCCATAGAGATGCATGGACTAGAATTGAGTTTTTTCTTCAGCAGAACAGGGATGCACAGGGATGTGTGGTGTGTAGCTGGACTGTCGGATACGTATTGGGTTCTGTGCAAAGCCTCTTGCTCCACACAGCCCAGAGTGTGGGAAACTACAGTGGGGTCTACGGTCCAGCAGCTAGGCAGTTAGTGAGGGGAAGACACATGGAGCGTGTTAAGCAGGAGAGCTGTTAGTGTGAAAGAGGCTCATGTACGTGCTCGCCAGCACACACACACACATGCATGCGCGCACACACACACACACACACACACACACACACACGTGCACACACATGCACGCACGCACACACACTCTCCCTCTCTCATTCTCCTCTGACTGAGACTGGGTGTAGGTCTCTGTTGCGTGTGTCACCCAGATGGAACTGGCGATGGCAGGAGAAGCCGTGATTTGTAGTCCCAATACAAGCTTCTTAAAGCAGTTATTAATCAACAAATCGAGATCATAAACGGGGCGATAAGAATGGTTTTAAGAGCCAACATTACGGTGGCAAAGAGAGAAATGCCACACATCTGAATAAAACATAATTAAAAAAATAAAATCCAAAACTAGCACACCAAGGCAATGAATTCAATTCAATTTGGTAATGTGAGGATTAGAAACAAGAGGCATCATCAAATTAACAGTCAATTAAGCCTGATTAGAACAGCAAAATAAATCAAAAGCTGATTAAAAACATGCATCATTTCCAATGAAGCACTTTGGGGGTAAAAAAAGGACTCTTACTTGCACAAACTAGCGTCCCGGGTGGGTGGGGTCAGAACAGGTGGGAGGGGGAGTGGGGGCGGGACATGGGAGGTGGGGGGGGAAACACTATTAGGTTTAGTGTGTGTCAGTCAAACACACAGGTTAAACAGAAACACACACTCTGCAGGGACATGCACTCCAGTGGTCTTAGAACAGAGAAGAGGTTCAGTGCACACACGGGCAAAATCATTTCTGCCCAGCAGGTAAAACTGAACACTTTTTCTTCCTGTTTGTTTACTAGTTACCTCCCACCGTGGGGTGTAACTAGTTTTGGCGCTTGTCTCCTCACTGCAAGTCGCTCTGAATCAGAACGTCCGGTAAATGCCAGTAATGTATACATTTCTGGCCGAAAAAGGGCACTTCGCCAATTTTTGGCAGATCAGAATTTGACTCCGTCACAAAGTGGTAATACACCCAACAGCCACGAGTAAAGTAGAGGCACTTCCACAGCTGGTCTGGGTTTGAGTCCCTCACATGCTAACCCTGCATATGCACTTCCACAGCTGCTCAGGGTTCGAGTGCTGCTATGGGACTGTAATGCAATGCATGCCTGGGCCTGTGCACAGGGAGGACTACAGCCAGAAACAGTGAGCTTCACTAACAAGCGCAATGAGTGGAGACCGGGGGAGGGAGAGGGGCGGGGGGGTCTGTGACAATAACCCCCCCCCCCAGAGTTTACAGCGTGAAGCACCAGCGTGCAAACTATACGCTAATAGCTACTTAAAGCCTGTCGAGGAAAAGCATTGGAAATTAGCATGAGCTACAACTTATTTTACAATGCATTAGGTTACTGTTTAATAAATATGGGTCTAGGTCAATATGCATCTCACCACTAGGCAAATTTTAAATAAACACAATTCACTGAAATAAATTCCACACAATAATAATAATAATAATAATAGTAATAATAAATCCGAAATGACAACCCCAACCAGGGTCCGGTCAACAATTTCTCCAGCTAATACAGTAACAATCTACAGCAGAGGCTAATAAAGACTAACATTTATGGGCAGGTCCTATGGATCTGAAATTTATTTACATTTGCAAAATCTGTCTAAATCGGCTTAATTGGCACCTGCCATATAAGTGAGTTCAGCTGTTAATTATAAAACCAAACATCCTTCCTGGAGTTGGAGCCAGGTGGGGTTCCAGATCCAGATTGTTAAGATTGTTGGGTTTGAAACCCCAGTGGAAGACGTGGCTGCTTGTCATGCTCTTTCTCTCTTTCCCAAACTCACCGACTCAAACTGGGCCTGGTCGTCCTCCGGCAGGTCGCTGGTCTCGTACACATCTGGCTCGTTAGAAGCCTGAAGAACAAACGTGCGATCCGTTAAGCCCAAAATAAACCGACCGCTTCACAAATCTCCTGTGCCAGGATGTGAGGCCTGGGGCTAACTGCACGGAAAAATAAGACAGTGTTTCTAAATGCAGTAAGGCGGAAACCTCAACAAATTTAACTTGGCGTTTAGTTTTTGTCTCGGTATTAAATGCAGTTTCCAAAATCCTGTCTTTGGTTAACAGAACCTCAAACTAAGGAGACGACAGCTTGTCTATATAAGACAAACGTTTTGTGGTCTTTCAAAAAAGAAAAATTAGACTATAACGTACTGTCACGGTTAAAATAGTCAATTCATTTGTGAGAACAGATGTACAGTCAATAACGACCCAAAGTTGTCATTTTACAGTTTCAATGACAAACGCGCCTACTGCGAGTCTGCGACATAACACCACAAAGTCAGGACAAATAAGGATTTAGGTAAGTTTCACATGTCTGCTTCAGTGTGCTCAACTCCCTTTTTCATTCCACTATACACCAATGGCACAGCCGGTTAGCAAGTAGCCAGATGCGATGTTGTTTCCAGTAGTCCAGTGACGTTAGGCTACAGCAGCCAGCTGCACCATATGAGCGACCAACGCCCTGGCCGAGAGCAGTGAATCACAAGGCCTGTTTACATCGCTCGGTTAGGGATGCTCTGTTTTACGTTAGAAAGATCATTAGACAATTAGCCTGCTAACACGTTACGGTAATTTGTGTTATTTAGAAAACTACAAGCTACGTAAATTACCCAAGAAAATGCACCAAGCGCTAAATAAGTTCAATACTTTGTCATTGCCCACTGGACCGTCCATATGTATTCGCAGAGTAGTCTACACTACTACTAACATACACCTAGTTAGCCAGCTAGTCTACAGCTAAACAATTACATCGTACCCACCCATGCATTTTGGCTACATTCATTTATCAGGTTTGCTTGCGCTAAACTAGTCTAGACTAAGCTAAGTAGTGCAGCATTAACGTTCGCATGTGCTAACTGGCTAGTAGCTGACTAACAACGACAGTACAATGACAATGTTATTTTAGCAGCTGGCTGACTGAGAGCTCGTGTTTGCAAAAGAGGAGGTAGAATACTCGTTATCGCCAGGGTAGTTAAAATGTGGCTACCTGCTAAATAGCTACCGTTAGCTGGCTAACAGCTAGCCTAGTTAGCGCTGTGTGTCACGTCGAAGCTAGTCTACCGTTAGCGGATCCGCCGCCAAGCCAAGTACGAGCCATTTTCTATTCAGTTTCCCTGATTTCATGAGAATCAACGCAACACATTTCAACCGCTAATGGCGATTAAACAACTACCTAAATATTGTCCTAATTGGTCAGCAGCGCGTCTGCTGTAGCGTTTATTTACTCACGATTCCTGGCAGGTTGGCATATTTGGGATCCGCCATTGCTGTAGCTACGATCCGTAGGAGAGTATGATAAAGAAAGGGGGAGCAGTCCTTGCGCTTTGATACAATAACAGGAGGTGGACTAGCAGCGGCGGCAGGTACAGCTAGTGTATTTTAATATACGCCAGGAGAAGTGTTTTGGCCGAGCATTAACTAGACCACATCTATGTAAAACCTGAATTTATCTATTGATGTATATTTCCCCCGCCGTTTGACAGCTGTGAATCCTGGTGAGCCGAGTAGCCGGTGATCTCGCGTTATCGTCCTCTTTCAGAGGGCGTGGAAAGGCTGAAATGATGTAATGACTGTCGTGGAGGACATCGGCAACTGTAGTTTCATGTACAAAGCGCAGTGAGCGATGCCCCCCTTTCGGTGAACAGTAAAACCACACTTGTTTTGTTTCATGGCTAGATAATATTGTTAGCATAACTCTTTGCAGTTGCGTGCATTGGATTTACAATTATCATTATCGTCATAGTAAACAAATGTCTTGACGTTTACATAATAATATAGGCTACACATTATGTCTCCTTACATTCTTAAGGATACCTGCCAATGTGAAAAATCAGAGATGTACTCTGCTTTTGTGTGTTGTATTTATAATGCTATAGTTGCCTACAGATTGAAATATTAAGTCACGGTGAGGTCTGTTGTCACAGAAACCACGATTTATACGTACTTGACAATAGGGGGCACTATCGTGTTATGCGCGTGTGTCGTTGGAGATGTGACCAAACGCTGTTTTTTTTTTTTGTACAATTCACGTTATTTCAGATGTCCTATTTCAGATGTCCAAAGGAAAAATATATACTCTGCTATGCATTTCGCAGCCTTTATGACTGGATTGTGCTTAAACGAATTACCATGTCAAACCAGGGCAGTTTGTGTGCGTTTAAAAACAATAGCTCAGGATGCTTGAAATGATCAAATTAGTTTATATAAGTCTGATTGTGGATTTAATTAGTAACCACATTTGACAACTAGCATAGGCAGCATTTAATATCTGTTTTCAGCATGTATTTGATAAAGGTATTGCTAAAAAAATCAATCAGGCATTTTTCGTGGGGACACAGAGCTTTTTGATTAACATTTTGTTTATACTTTCAGAATAACTTTTTTTAAGTTTATTTGTTTATTTAACAGGGGCCCTGCACAACACATCTGTTGGGCCAGAGTTAGCTATATAGCTCATTTACATCTGCAGTCCCTGGGCAGGACGATATTAAAAACAATACAGTACAATACAAACAATACAATACAAAAAATTAAAAACAATACAATTAGCAAAATTTAGAAAAAGTACATCACATATAAAACAACATCATACAAAATATACATTACATACTCTCCATGTTGGAAAACAGTTGGTTCCATACAAAGGTTTAGATAAGTGATCACATGATCGGTTTGTCTTGAGCCATTTTTTAAGTGTTGTTTTAAAAATACTGAAGCTTGTGCATTCTCTGATACGGGTGGGAATTGAGTTCCATTTATCTGCTGCTCTGACTGAAAATGTTGATTGTCCGAAAGCAGTTTTCCTAAATTTAGCCGAGCAGTCACCTCTGACTGATGCCCTGGTCTCCCTAGCATTGTTCCTGCAGAATGAAACACATTGTTTAAGTGGTGGTGGCGCAAGATCATGAATGAATTTCCCACATCAGGCACATATCTGCAAAACAAAGAAAACTGTCCAAGGTCAATGAATTATACTTTTGAATGATGGTACAATGATGGTAGCTCCTTGGTTTTTTTTTTTTAAATCAAAAATGTTCACAGATTGTTTGCAAAGAGTGTATAATGGTTTTAGCGTAGTCACTTCTGCCTGGGACAAGCTTGTTGCACAGTAAGATAAGTGCGAGAAAATCATTGAGTGCATAAAGAGCTTAGCAGCGGCTAGAGGCAGTTGATGCCTAATATGTCTAAAATTCATTAGGCTAGCTCTGACACTTCTGGAGACCTTTTTATATGTTTCTTAAAATTTAAGAAACATATAAAACATAATTGTTGATTATAAAAAATAATCAACAATTATGCCCAGATACTTGCAGTGCTCAGCAATATTTATTACCTCTCCTTTAACTAGGATGTCAGGTCGATGTGTGTCATTTCTCTTGATAGAAAAATACATGCCCACAGTTTTGCTCATGTTAAGGTTAAGACAACAGTGAGTTAACCAATCTGATACTTTGTTCAATACTGCAGTGAGTTTGGAAGCAACCTGTTCTCTTGTTTTAGCATGGGTGTAAATAACTGTGTTATTTACACCCATGCTGCATACATCTAGATGTGGACCTCTGGGCAAATCAAGGGCAGATCATTAATGTATAAGCTAAATAGAATTGGTCCAAGGATCGATCCCTGTGGAACTCCAATGGTACAGTCAGAAAAAAATGAGCATGTGTTATTAATTCTTGTGCACTGTTAATTTAGGTGTGACTCCAT
This sequence comes from Anguilla anguilla, assembly GCF_013347855.1. Classification (NCBI taxonomy): domain Eukaryota; kingdom Metazoa; phylum Chordata; class Actinopteri; order Anguilliformes; family Anguillidae; genus Anguilla; species Anguilla anguilla. Next base: position 3,985,117 of record NC_049213.1, read on the forward strand.
TCATGTTAATGAATTAGTAGAGAAATTGAACTTCAACAGTTTGGATAAAAGAACATTATGATTGACCGTATCAAAAGCCTTTTGAAGATCAAGGAAACCAGCACCAACAACACCTCCCCTATCAAGACTGGATTTAATTTGTTCAATAAAATAGCAATTTGCTGTCTCTGTGGAATGATGTTTCCTGAATCCCAACTGCATCAGATGCAGTGGGAAATGGCCATGGTTTAGATGGGCTATTCATTGGTCACAATTTTCTCTTTCAATTACCTTAGAAATATGTGGGATACTGATAGGTCTGTAATTGGTTACATTGGTCGGATCGTCAGCCTTCAAAATAGGGGTTGTTACTGCTGATTTCCAGGCATTGGGAAAATAGCATTGTTTTATTGACAAGATGAGTGATAGGAGTACAGAGGATACTTTTGTACTTCTTTACAAATGCAGGATCACAGTCACAAACATCTTTAGCCTTGGAGCTTTTAAACTGGCTCAAGGTTTTGGTTATAGAGGACTCTGAGACTTCAGAGATGTTAAAACCCAGGGAGATTATGATTTGGTGGTATAATGACCTTACTTCTTAAGTCAAAATCTCGTGCCAGATCTTGAACTGAATATATAAAATAACTATTAAACACAGAAGACATTTGGTCTTTGTCTTGAGTTAAAATTCCCTGAACTTGTAATTCAAACCCTTTTACCTCCTTTGTTGCTATCTTTCTTTAGAACTCTGTTTATGTTTTCCCAAGTTTGCCTGCTATTCCCTTTGGCATCGTTTATAAGATCAATGAAGAAATTTGCTTTTGCCTTTCTCAATTCGTTTACAACTTTATCACGTAGATGCTGAAAAGTCCTTCTATCATGGGCTAACCCTGACTTAAGTGCGGTTTCCAAGGCGTGGTCCCTCCGTTTCATTAAATTCCACAGTTGTTCATTTAAACAGGGCAAGTTCCGCTTCTTTCAGGAATGTGTGACGTTTTTACCGAATTCACCTGTAACCTTATTAATTGTGGTCATTAAGCACTTGGAAGCAGCCTGTGGATCATCTGCGGACAAGATCTCACTCCAGGCTGGTTGTTTAAACTTCTTTTCAAATTCTTTGATAAGTCTCTTTGATATGATGTTTAACACATTTTTACTTTCTTGCAGGTATATGAACCTGTATTTTGTTAGCTTCCTTGCTACCAATGTCAAATTATGATTTGACAGCCCAGTCAGTAAATTGAATGATTTGGTTATTCATTCTGGTCTATTGCTGAATATTAGATCAATCTAGGTTTGAGATGATGGGGGGATTCTAGTGGGGCCTTGGATTACTTGGCTGAGGTCAAACTGACTAGTTATGTCCTTAAGCTTTTTCCTATTTGACTTCTCAGCCCAATTAATATTTAGATCCCGAACCAGAATTAACTCTTTATTTCTGTCAAGTTCTCTCAGGGTGTTTCTTAGATGTTCATAAAACATGCTATTTGATGAGGGAGGTCTGTATATACCAACAACAGTGAGGGACATGCGTGGGGATAAAATAATTGTTACAGCAATGCATCCCATATCCATAGAGCTGCTGAATTCAATTTCTTTGCAGTTTATGCAGTCTTTCAAGTGCATAAGCAGTCCACCACATCTTGCCCAGTTTTCGGTCTTTCTAAAGACATTATATCCCGGTACTAGGTATGCAGTGTTGGGTGATGAGTCCATTAGCCACGTTTCAGACAAACAAAGGAAATCAAGGTTCGAGTCCATAAGTAATTTTTCGAGTTGCTCAGTTTTTGAAGCTTCTGATGTTTAAATGTCCCCCAAGCAGCTCTTGAGCTTAAGTTGTTTTGTTAAACTCTTCTACTGCGGAATGAACTGGTCTAAATCAGTAAGCTACTGCTACCGAACGAACCCTCCACTCAGACTGCGGTTCTAGAAGGCTCATTCGCCTCATAACTGTTACCATGCTCTGATAATGGGCTTTTAAAAATGATTGAATAAGCATTTCTTCCACAAGGAACACAGAAGCCACTTTGCACAGCCTCTGTTATGGAGTATGACTAAAGACAATTTCTGATTACACAACCAATTTTGATCCAAGAGAGAAATGTAAATGCAATTAATTTATTCTTTTTTTTCTCTCTCTCTCATGAAGTATTTAGTTGCAGTGCTTCTCTGTACAGTGGCTGGTTCATACATTTGCTTCAGATTATGATTTACGTCAGGAGCCAATATGTTGTGTTGGCCTCTGCTTGCTCAAAAGGCCAGAGAACATCCAGTCCCACAATCCTCTGGGTACTCTGATCCTCAGGGAACCTTTCTTTGATTACACATTTATCTTTTAAGAGCTTGGTGATATGGACATGCTAAATCCACATCACACTGGGCCTGATTCACAAAACATTTTTATCACATTTGATCGTAAACTGTGTTTAAGAACGTTTCCAAGAACATTTCGGCATTCGTCTTTTTTTTCTTATCTGTATTTGTTCATGGCTGTTTCCTTATGCGAATCACATGAACATGATTGCGCATAAAATTTACAAACAGCCAGCATTCATCATCTCATACACCTGGGATATGCACAAAAACAAAGGTGTCATGAATCTCATTTTGTTTTTTCATAGGAACATTTTAAAGAACAAAAGTAAGAATAATTTAAGAAAGGTTTTGTGAATGAGGCCCATGATTCTTTAAAAAAGAAAAAAAACCTGTATAGTGCAAGGCAGTTTAGGAACAATTGATTGGTTAGTCAATTGGGGTGGGCTCAAATGAGAATGAAGTCATTCACATCTCATTGTTGTGGCATCAATGTAACAAATCAAGAACTATGCAGTGTACTAATCTCTGTGGCTCAATGCTGTTTTATCAAGGCCTAAATCCGCAAACGACTTTACTTAATAAAAAGATGGACGCGATTGCATGATCCTCTCTGAAGCCTACATGCAGAGAAAGAACAAGGCACATGATTTCTTCTATTTCAAATTTATAAATAAATTATACCTAAATTCTGTTATAACTGCCCGTGTTATTACAAATCCAAATATGAAGTCATGAGAATTTTCCCTATGCACTTCAATAATCTGCTATTTGTACGCACTTGTATACGTACACAGTATAACACATTATCAACATGTTAGGGAGTCTTCTGTAGCCATTGTAAAATGTAACTGCAAAGGCTAATATCAATAAGTAATTTAGCTTTTGAAGTATCTGATGTAGTTAATGTCCTTGGGAAAATAAATGTTTAAAGAAGTCTTTATCATATTCAAATATATTTGTTCAAGAAGGTTCATGGATATTAACATCATTGTTTACATCCACAAAAATTTTTTTTACACTGGAAACCAAGAAGTTGTTTGTAAATGTATTTACATTATCTTATTCAGCACCCTGTCTAAAGAACCCATCCCTGAACAAAATGCAACCTGTCACGTCTTGTCATAGCCTAGGTCCATATATGCAAATTTGGATTGATGGCACTGATTGGCCAGAGATTCCACACACCTGGTGTCCCCGGGCTAAGTCAATCCCTGTTTCGAGAGGAAGGAGGCCCATGGGGACAGATTTCTGCATCTCTGTCCTTCCGGCTTCTTACCGCTTTCTGCGGGAACCCCATTGTGGCAGAAATAGCTATGTGCACCATCATGAACAAACGTGCCAAATCTGCATATCAGCACTTTAAATCAGTCAGATAAGCTAGTGCTTTAATTTAATGCTTAAATCAGTCAGATAAACTAGTGCTTTAATTTAATGTTTAAATCAGTCAGATAAACTAGTGCTTTAATTTAATGTTTAAATCAGCCCAATCAATTGATGCTTTGAGTTGATGTTTAAATCAGTCAGATCAACTGATGCTTTAATTTAATGTAAGGGCTTTCTGGCAGATGATTTATTTAGAATGCTACATTAAAAAAAAATATTGGTTTATAGACTGATGGGAGAAGCAAGCGGAGTCCAAAGAGCCGAAGCTGGAACTGGAACTAAGTCAACATGCCAAACCGGCACTGTGCTTAGGATACGTTTAAAGGCAAACACTGACAGAACCTAAACCCCTGTTTTCAACACCTTTAACTGATGTAAAGATTGGCTGTAAAAAAGCCAACCATACCCAGGGCCCACCCGGATTGAGCTTGTGCCGTGTCACCCTACAAGCGCGGAGGAGAAAGACCCGGCATGTCCCGGCCCCGTGCTGTAGGCCTTCATAGCCCAGGAGACTGCAGGCAACATCCCATAATAGGCCAGCGTGCATGCGTGGAACGTCTGTTTCAGAATTATGCTGCACCATGGTTCTTTTCACACAGCTGACAAGTGAAGCATTACCTCCCTCCTCTACAATTCCCTAAGGCCAGTATTGGCCTGTCCGCCGGGCTTGTGGGTCGGTTTCCGGAAAAAGAGTCCCATAGCGAGACACGGGAGAAAGCAGAGCCACTGTCTCACTCTGATGATGTAATAGTAATGTTGTCTTTGTTCCTCCTCGACAAATCTGGCCACATCAAATCCATTGGTCCTAATCAATATGCCAACTAGTTTATAACCCCAGAGTAAATAAGTGTGCCTCTCTTACACTGCCTGTTACATTTACTCTGTTTTTACCAGTTGTACGATTCTCAGCTTATAAGAGTACAGTTAATGTGGTTACAGTAAGCTTGTTGCAAACCAGTGGATTTCATTAGATTTAAATAAATTAATCATCAACTCTGTGTTTATTTCTTTATTAATTATTATTTTTACAAATGTGTAAACTTTGTTACATAACAGCAAATAATAAAGTAATAATGAAAGACATCTAAATATTCAACGAATTATGTGGCTAGGGTGCATTCTAGCAGCAACCCCCCCCCCCCCCCCTTCCTGTGGTGCTGATGCGAGTATCCCTTTAACGTTGCCGCGCAGCAGCGCGCAGACCACGCCCCGTACCACATAAAGACTAGTCAGCTCTCATCGCCGCAAAGCGTGCCTCGGTCTGTCTCACCTTCAGCTGGCCGATACCCTCGACTGGAATACCCGACTGACATTCAAAACAAGAAATATTTTAAAAATCATTCACGAGAAAAGGCTCCGTTGCCAACGAAATTATAACAGAAGAAAACATAATTGACTTAACTCGGTTATCATCAGAATTACTTAATTCTGATATTACTGGTGTAGCCTATTTGTTCAGTTAGATATCCAACAAAGATTATTTTCTTTTCCGCATTAATGTTCATGCCGATTTTCGCTTAATCTTATCTTTCCACAGGTGAATTCTACACTTGTGTTCGCTCATTGCGGTAAGCAGTAGCCTACGCTAAGCGAAATATATTTATCATTCATTCAGCATATCTCTGAAAAAAAGAAACGTCAGAAAAAACAAGCATTGCATCTCTCGGATTAGAATATTCGAGAAAAAGTGAACGTCGCGTCTAATTAAATAGTAAATATATAGTGAATTTCTCTGTTTATCTGAAGCGCGTCCTAAAAATTTCCACAATGGCCGATGCGACAGCAGAATGCAACATCAAGGTGCTCTGCCGTTTTCGTCCGCTGAATCAATCGGAAATCGTACGAGGGGACAAGTTTCTTCCCAAATTTCAAGCAGACGACACAGTCATCATTGGGGTATGTTGTTCTGCTCATTTTATTAATTTTTTTTGTCAAAGATCAGTGTCTTCGTCATCCTCATTGCTGTGGTTATCTCGAGGGTGACGCAGGTACTAGTCTCCATGGAATGTTTTGAATAATTATACGAATAATAACATAAATAACACTCATATTAAATTTTATGATAAGAGCAATAATGGTCATATCAGCAATCTCAAATACACAAGCAAACAACATATATCGATTCCTCTGCAGTACATAGCCTATGCATTAGCGTATGTGTTAACGCCTCGTTAGTTTTTATACTGTTTTATCCCCCCAACGTCCTCTGTTAAATCAACGTTTTCAACTAAATACAGTTTCCAAGAAATTTTCTCAGCAAGATGATCTTTTGTCTCGTTGGCGTAGCTTCCGTCCTCCGCCGCAGTTTTAGGCCCAAGTGTTTATCTGCCCGATTGTCCGAACAAGGCCATTCGTTGATTGTTTTTCAACAGATGCCACGCAGTGCTTCGTCACCTTGCTCGGTTAATGAGCACCAGAAACAGCACTGTGCTTTTCACGAAAGTGGGCTACTCAAGGTTTATTCCAACTACGGGAAAAATTGAGTTAGTGATGTAACATTTACAGAATCATGTAGGTGTTGCAGAGATTAAAACCAAAGCATGCATGTCTAAACTGATTTTATTTTATGAATTATGACAAATTATGTGCATTTTCTTTTTGAGAGCAACATTTAAAATGAAACTCGTGTATTCCATTGCATATCGTGCGAATATGACACGATGACATAATGTGAGAAATTTAGTAATGGCGATACTGATGATTGGCTTGTATTGCTCTCAGCGTGAGTAATGTGATCTCTAAGCTTTTCAGACTCGGGTACAGGTCAGCGTTAGGGCAGCTCTGACCTTCAGAGAACTGATCAAGCTGTAATTTAATGCATGGCCATCACTGTTCATATTTTGTTTGCAGTTTGATCAATATGTCCCTAACACCTGAAAGGATCACGTATGGGGTTTCCACTGAGTAATGCAGAACCTGAGGTTTAGACGTGGCAGATCCATACAAACCAACCATCACTCAGCTGCAGGAACAGCTGTTTTTATATCTGTGTATGTGTGTGGAGGTACAGTAGCACGCAGGGCTAATGTAGTTCACCGCTGTAGAACTGTATTTTGGTCCCTTTGTAGACCCTTTCTGCAGTGTTGATTGGGTGTTGATGAGCACACAGTCTGATGTTGAGGCTCGATGAGGGTGCTCGCGTTTGGCTCGGCTGTGGCTGGGGCGCAGCTGGTTCCCCCCATCCCCCCCCCCCCCCTCCCTCTACCCCCACCCCCGCCTTTAAAATGAATGCCCTCAGAACTGTGGAGACAGATTTAATTGCCTAAGCCGGGGAGATGATTGGCTGAATCATGTGGCAGAGTACCCCCCCGGGTGGGACGTTTGAAATCCGAGCTCCCCGCCCCCCCCCCCCCCACGCTGTTGCACCAGGCAGGAAACCCTGCTTTTAATGGGGAAGAGGAGACCCTCACAGGGTCCTTGCATCATGTTGTTGTGTCACCATGGCGATGAGAAGTCGGTGAAGGGCCCCGCCCGCCCGACCCTCGTGCCGCGGCACACAGGCGCCCTGTGATCGCCTTTGTTCTGAACTCCACACAGTGACATGTACACCCGCTTCCTCCCTCCAACCTTCAGTCCCACAGACTGGAGGAGGGCCACCAGAGCTCCGAAAACAAGGGGCACCTCTTAGAGCAAGAAGGCTTTAAAAGAGAGAAACAAAGGGAGAGACACGGAGGAGAGATGGAGTGACACACACACGCTCACTCTCTCAGGGCCCACTCCCATGCGCTTACACACACACACACACAGATACAGACCCACTCCCATGCGCATACACACACACAGATACAGGCCCACTCCCATGCGCATACACACAGATACAGATACAGGCTAACTCCCATGCGCATACACACACACACACAGATACAGGCCCACTCCCATGCGCATACACACACACACACACACACAGACACAGACCCACTCCCATGCGCTTACACACACACACACACAGATACAGACCCACTCCCATGCGCATACACACACACACATACACAGATACAGACCCACTCCCATGCGCATACACACACACACACAGATACAGGCCCACTCCCATGCGCATACACACACACACAGATACAGGCTAACTCCCATGCGCATACACACACACACACAGATACAGGCCCACTCCCATGCGCATACACACACACACAGATACAGGCTAACTCCCATGCGCATACACACACACACACACACACACACACAGATACAGACCCACTCCCATGCGCATACACACACACACAGATACAGATACAGACCCACTCCCATGCGCATACACACACACACAGATACAGACCCACTCCCATGCGCATACACACACACAACACACAGATACAGACCCACTCCCATGCGCTCACACACACACACACACAGATACAGACCCACTCACATGTGCATACACACACACAGATACAGACACAGACCCACTCCCATGCGCATACACACACACACACACAGACACAGACCCATTCCCATGCGCATACACACACACAGATACAGACACAGACCCACTCCCATGCGCATACACACACACACACACACAGACACAGACCCACTCCCATGCGCATACACACACACAGATACAGACCCACTCCCATGTGCACACACACACACAGATACAGGCCCACTCCCATGCGCATACACACACACACAACACACAGATACAGGCCCACTCCTATTCGCATACACACACACACACACACACACAGATACAGGCCCACTCCTATGCGCATACACACACACACAACACACAGATACAGACCCACTCCCATGCACATACACACAGATACAGACCCACTCCCATGCACACACACACAGATACAGACCCACTACCATGCGCATACACACAGATACAGGCCCACTCCCATGCGCTCACACACACACACACAGATACAGACCCACTCCCATGCGCATACACACACACACAACACACAGATACAGGCCCACTCCCATGCACATACACACACACACACAACACACAGATACAGGCCCACTCCCATGCGCTTACACACACACAGATACAGGACCCACTCCCATGTGTATACACACACACACACAGATACAGACCCACTCCCATGCACTTACACACACACACACACACACAGATACAGAACCCACTCCCATGTGCTTACACACACAGACAGATACAGGACCCCAGGCTGGGGCATGCAGGACTACCCAATCTTGCTCCTGGAGATCTGACATCATGTAGACTTTTACTCCAACCCTAAGAAAGCACACCTCATTCAACAGCTAGAGCAGAGCTGCCCAATCCTGTACCTGGAGATCTACCATCCTGTTGATTTTCATAACAACCCTAACAAAGCTCACACCATTCAACAGCTAGAGATCTGATTGAGCTGCTAATTAGTTGAATGAGGTGTGGCTTTGTTAGTGTTGGAGTGAAAGTCTACAGGATGGTAGATCTCCAGGAGCTGGATTGGGCAGCCCTGCCCTTGGGTGTTGGTGGCCCTAAACCAGAATGTTGTTGTGGCTCCAAAGTGCCTCCAACATAAATAAATCACACCCACCAAAAAAAAACCAAAAAAAACTGGAATTGTGTGGCCCAGGGACGGTTCAGCCTCAAAGGACTGCTGAAAGCGTTAATGGCATTGACTGGCTATGCTGAGCCCATATACAAACCCCCCCGTGCAGCTGAGAGGACAGACTGTCCACTTTCCAAGGTTAAAAGACTGGCAGAGATGTTTGTATAAAATGAATTCTACTCTGTGAAATCACAAAACCCGACTCCTTCAGAGAACCCCAACGTCACTCTTCCCTTCGAGTGTTCTGAGCTCAGAGATTCCCCTCTGGATTAGCGGGGTTGTTCTGGCCGGGTCCTCAGAGTCGGCGAACGCAGTGTTAGCGGTTAGCGTCCGGGTCTGCGTGGAGCCTCACATCGGGCCAGTGGTTTTAGGGGTTACGTCAGCATTGCTGCGACTCTCACCGTCCTCCAGCCATGATTCAGAGGTGGAAAGTCCAGGGGTCGGAAAGTAAAAGTTCCGCCACGTGCTTCTTCCTCCCGCTAACTCCCCTCTCCCCAAAAATTGGGCTAGTTAGCAAATCCAGGTGATCGGACCAAAATGTTGGGGAGGATCTTTACTTTCCGACCCGGATTTGCCATCTCTGATTACTGCTGTTTTGTAAGCCTGTGCTCTAAGAAATCCAGCACATCGGTTCTTCACAACGGCTTGCGGTAGCTCAGTAGCATTTCAGTGAATGTTTTCCTGGCTTCAGACTCCAGACCAGCGCAATCAAACCCGCCCCAGTACAAATGCTACTCAGAAAACTAGATCGAACAGAATAGATAAAGGAACATTGTGAGTGGTCAGGAGGTGCTACTAGCATAATTGGAGTATTACCCGTTTCTCTAAGACACCCGTTTTTAAGAGTGAATGGATGTAGATGGGTAAAAACTTGCTGAATCATTTGATTAAGATTTTTACTGACGCGGTTGTTCAGTTTAGAGTAGGCCTACACGTGCACATTAACCATTCTTTCATGCCTTGACCAGCGCAGTTGATAATTTGCATGCCTGCCATGAATATTCATGTAGACTGCCTGGCATTCTTACACAACAATCTGTGGAGCGCTGCCTCGGTACTGCAGCAGGGCTACACAACGCGGGCTCGGCCCGTTCCCCTACAATAGAGACCACTGTTCCCGTGAGACGACAGCTTTGTGTTCTCGTGAAATGCAGGCCCATTAGATTTAACATGATCTCACATCAGGATGCATAAACAACAGTATGTGCACGTTCTCCATCATTTTAACATTGTCCCTGCAGAAGAGATGCATAAAAAGACAGCGGTGGCTATGACATTAAATATATAGTATACAGTAATGTGCGTCCGTGCGCGCATGCGCTCATACACACACACACACACACACATGTACATGCACATAATCATGTGCACCCATGCGCACACACACACAGGCACACACACATGCACACACACACACACACACACTAGTAGTCCCAGATCGTAGGGGGTCACCTTGAGACTACATCATTCACCTGGTAAACAGCATGGCTGACGTTGCTGTGCAGCAGTAAACACTGTCCTACAGCTCCAGCTGCTATTAGCCCTGCTGCTCATATTTATATTACTGCTGTTAAATCTCCTTCTCGTATATTTATTGATTCTCATACATTTTTATAATGAAGCAATTCTGTAGATTTGTGTGAACAGCTATGTAATAATCTTGGCATGTAAATTAGAGGTAGTATGATAAATTAGTAAATTAGTAAATAAGTATGTAAATTAGATTGGTATTATTAAAGGTGACCACCGTTAATGATTATTGATGGTAGTAGTAATAATGACTCATTCTGTGATAGGGTTCTGAGATCATTATTGCTCATGTGTATTAATGACTGTAATAATACCTGTCCGTTTCTATAGGGTTATGTGGACAGCTACACAGTGAACCAGCTGTGAGAATGAATAAAATGTCTGATAATGCTTTTTTGTATCATTTTGGTGTTCTTTAAGTTTCCTATGATAAAGGCGTTTAGTGGATTTCCACAAATGCTCCACATTTCTACACTTGAAACTACGAATGTTGCGTGCGTGTGTGCGCATGCTCGTGTGTGTGTGTCCGTGTCCGTGTGTGTGTGTGTGGGTGTCCGTGTCTGTGTGTGTGTGTGTGTGTGTGCGCATGCTCGTGTGTGTGTGTGTGTGTGTGCGCGTGTGTGTGTGAGTGTGCGTGTAGGTGTGTCCGTGTCTGTGTGTGTGTGTGTGTGTGTGCGTGTATGTGTGTGTGTGTGTGTGAGCGTGTATGTGTGTGTGTGTCATTAGTTCATCGTGGATGAGCACAGAGTTCTGGGGAATTGTGCTTTGGGAGGTGTGGCTGTCACATTCCATCATGGCTCACAGCTCAAAGCTGAGTGATTTTCTAAGATGGAAGATCCGTGAAAGACCAGAGCAAGACCTCCCTCACTCTGCACAGCCTCTGTGACCAGAGCAAGACCTCCCTCTGCACAGCCTCTCTGTGACCAGAGCAAGACCTCCCTCACTCTGCACAGCCTCTCTGTGACCAGAGCAAGACCTCCCTCTCTCTGCACAGCCTCTCTGTGACCAGAGCAAGACCTCCCTCACTCTGCCCAGCCTCTCTGTGACCATAGCAAGACCCCCCTCTGCACAGCCTGTCTGTGACCAGAGCAAGACCTCCCTCTCTCTGCACAGCCTCTCTGTGACCAGAGCAAGACCTCCCTCTCTCTGCCCAGCCTCTCTGTGACCAGAGCAAGACCTCCCTCACTCTGCACAGCCTCTCTGTGACCAGAGCAAGACCTCCCTCACTCTGCCCAGCCTCTCTGTGACCAGAGCAAGACCTCCCTCACTCTGCACAGCCTCTCTGTGACCAGAGCAAGACCTCCCTCACTCTGCACAGCCTCTCTGTGACCAGAGCAAGACCTCCCTCGCTCTGCTCAGCCTCTCTGTGACCAGAGCAAGACCTCCTTCCCTCTGTACAGCCTCTCTGTGATCAGAGCAAGACCTCCCTCACTCTGCACAGCCTCTCTGTGACCAGAGCAAGACCTCCCTCACTCTGCACAGCCTCTCTGTGACCAGAGCAAGACCTCACTCTGCCCAACCTCTCTGTGATCAGAGCAAGACCTCCCTCACTCTGCACAGCCTCTCTGTGACCAGAGCAAGACCTCCCTCACTCTGCACAGCCTCTCTGTGACCAGAGCAAGACCTCCCTCTGCACAGTCTCTCTGTGACCAGAGCAAGACCTCCCTCACTCTGCACAGCCTCTCTGTGACCAGAGCAAGACCTCCCTCACTCTGCACAACCTCTCTGTGACCAGAGCAAGACCTCCCTCACTCTGTACAGCCTCTCTGTGACCAGAGCAAGACCTCCCTCCCCTACACAGCCTCTCTGTGACCAGAGCAAGACCTCCCTCCCCTACACAGCCTCTCTGTGACCAGAGAAAGACCTCCCTCACCCTGCACAGCCTCTCTGTGGCCAGAGCAAGACCTCCCTCACTTTGCACAGCCTCTCTGTGACCAGAGCAAGACCCCCCTCTCTCTGCCCAGCCTCTCTGTGACCAGAGCAAGACCTCCCTCCCCTACACAGCCTCTCTGTGACCAGAGCAAGACCTCCCTCACTCTGTACAGCCTCTCTGTGACCAGAGCAAGACCTCCCTCTGCACAGCCTCTTTGTGACCAGAGCAAGACCTCCCTCCCTCTGCACAGCCTCTCTGTGACCAGAGCAAGACCTCCCTCACTCTGCACAGCCTCTCTGTGGCCAGAGCAAGACCTCCCTCTGTACAGCCTCTCTGTGACCAGAGCAAGACCTCCCTCACTCTGCCTCTCTGTGACCAGAGCAAGACCACTCTCACTCTGCACAGCCTCTCTGTGACCAGAGCAAGACCTCCCTCACTCTGCCCAGCCTCTCTGTGACCAGAGCAAGACCTCCCTCACTCTGCCCAGCCTCTCTGTGACCAGAGCAAGACCTCCCTCCCTCTGTACAGCCTCTTTGTGACCTGAGCAAGACCTCCCTCTGTACAGCCTCTCTGTGACCAGAGCAAGACCTCCCTCACTCTGTACAGCCTCTCTGTGACCAGAGCAAGACCTCCCTCACTCTGCACAGCCTCTCTGTGACCAGAGCAAGACCTCCCTCACTCTGCACAGCCTCTCTGTGAGACGCTGCTGGTTCGGTGCTCTGCGTTTGCTCCAGAGTCTTCATCAAATTAATGACACAAAGGAGAGGATGAGGTCACCTCTACTGCCTGGTCATAGTCAGCAGAGAAGGGGGGGGGGGGGGGGGCAGGGGGGTTATGCGCCAGCAGGAACTGACAATAGCGTACTCTTTCAGGGGAGCAATGTATGTGCATATATTTGTGTGTGTGTGTGTGTGTGTGTGAGTGTGTGTGTGCATGCGTGCATGTGGAGGTGTGTCGAGCAGAGCTATTCATGAAATTCTTTAAATTTTCGGCAGTCTTATTGAAACTCACATTTGGTAGGTTATACACAAGAGCGTCACATAGAGGGGTGATTTCCCCATGTTTTTCAGTGTGTGTCTTACCTGATGGCAGGCAGACCTCGCAGGACACAGAGAGATATGGGCCAAACCATTTTTGCCTGAAACGGGGGGCGCGCGTGTTGCCCCCCCCCCCCCGGATGTTGCGCAGTGAACAGGGCGTCCAGGCTGCAGGTGTTGCGCAGTGAACAGGGCGTCCAGGCTGCAGGTGTTGCGCAGTGAACAGGGCGTCCAGGCTGCAGGTGTTGCGCAGTGAACAGGGCGTCCAGGCTGCAGGTGTTGCGCAGTGAACAGGGCGTCCAGGCTGCAGGTGTTGCGCAGTGAACAGGGCGTCCAGGCTGCAGCTGTTGCGCAGTGAACAGGGCGTCCAGGCTGCAGCTGTTGCGCAGTGAACAGGGCGTCCAGGCTGCAGCTGTTGCGCAGTGAACAGGGCGTCCAGGCTGCGGCTGTGTAAGAATGAGATCCGTTATGGCGGGTTGTTGTGAGGCACGGCGGGTACTCTGGGGAACCGCCATCAGGGCTTTTAGCGGCTGCAGGACTGCATTACCGCTGGGTGTTTAAATCAGGCCTGGAGTGCTGCAGGATTATCTCTGCCCTCCCAGCTGGGACTGCACTGACTGTGTGTCTATGGTAGCACACGGCTAGGACTGCACTGACTGCACGTCTATGGTAGCACACAGCTAGGACTGCACTGACTGTGTGTCTATGGTAGCACACAGCTAGGAGTGCACTGACTGTGTGTCTATGGGAGCACACAGCTGGGACTGCACTGACTGTGTGTCTATGGGAGCACACAGCTAGGAGTGCACTGACTGTGTGTCTATGGGAGCACACAGCTAGGAGTGCACTGACTGTGTGTCTATGGGAGCACACAGCTAGGAGTGCACTGACTGTGTGTCTATGGGAGCACACAGCTAGGACTACACTGACCCTATGGGATCACACAGCTAGGACTGCACTGACTGCTCGTCTATCTTTCTTGTGCTATTCTGCACTTAACCAATCAGCTGAAGTGGTTTATTACACACTCAAGTCACCTGGTTTCCTGAGTCTAAATTGGTTCAGCAGACGCTGACTATGCTGGACCAGGGCGGGGGACCAGCCCAGCGGATGCGGTAGTTCTTCAAAGCCAGGGCTCAGGACCTCTGGACCAAAGCAGTGTGATATTCTGCATTTTTGACCGTTTCCGTTTTGCATATTCACGTATTTTGGCTAGCTCACCTACGGCAGAGGAGCCTGCCGTGTAACTGTCTTCACGCGCAGGTTTGTGTCCCACCTCTAGTCCGCCGTTACCGCCATAATTAAGGATCGCGTCTTCGCCCCGCCGATTCTAATCTCGCGGCGATCTGCTCGGCCGCCTCAGAAACACGGGTCTTGAACATCGGACTGCTGGAGGCGGCACCCGGGGAGGCAGCCCATTCGCGACGCCGGCGTCGGGAGCTTTCTCTCCCGCGCTCGGTCCGGCGTTTCTGCCGTCGTCTCCCTGGGAAACGCGTTCCGTTTCAATCCGCTCGCAGCGGTAAATGACACGCCTGCACGTCAGACGCAACACGATTACGCGTAGAGTACGCGTACAGCTTTCCAGATACGGCCATGATCCTGGTAACAGTCGTATTCTGAAACTGTTTACACACATAACTGCGTAACATGGAGGCAGATACTTCTGTATACGTGGTAGTAATCACATTGGAAATACGTGTGGGTTCTGTTTGGGAGTCATCCTTGCTTTTGCTTAGTCTTTAAATTTTCCTCTTTTTTTCACCTTCTCGGGGGTACTTTTCATGAGCAATTGCGCTCGCAGGAACAATCAATATCCTGGCAGACAGAAGCCAGATGTGGAAAGAGGATTCTCCGCAGTTCATATCTGCAGCAGTTTGTTCTTTCTGCTACGCAAGAAAACACAAAGACAACGGAAGATGGCGTGCAGCTAGGATTGTGTAAATGGGTTCTAAAGCAGAGTATAAGGTTATGAATCTCATTCAAATTATGTGAGGTAAAGATATTTTTTATGAATAAGATAGAGGTTTTAGAGTTTAATAATCCCCCGTTTGACTTACCATTTGCGCATAACAGGGATATGTATTTATTGGTTTATGAATGCATATTTGAGTGAAGTTTTTAGTCTGAATGCTTTAATGTTGTGGTTTACATATTAGTATGCATGTTAGTGCAGTAGATGCTGACATCAGACTTAGTTTCAGTCATAGCACTCTTTAATCCAGGCAACGTGATCTTTAAACTATAAACGGTTAAAATGTGACCATAACTATATTTTGCATAAACAACAGCAGCAACCTAAAGAGGCTCATTTTCAGCTCTGTGTTTGGATATATAAATCTGGCCGTGTCTCTGCTGAGTTTTAGAGACTATCACAAATTCACACACTCTGCAGATTCAACATGGCTACTGAAATGAGCCGAGCAATAGCAGGTCTGTCCTGATGTATCCTGCAGTCCTCCTAATGCAGGTTCAAAATCTGATTAGGATAGACATCTGCTGTCGAGAAGGTTTGTTTCTCTGCTGAAATATAAAAGCACCCATCCATGAACATTTGCGCATTCACACACACACACACACACACACACACACTCACAAATGCACAGTCAAACACACACACACACAGTCACACTGGGCAGACTAAACTGCTGTAGTTGTGATTGTAATAACCTCAGAGTGAAACTAATAAAAATATTTTTTTAAACTAAACTCAGAGGCAAAGGGACGGGTGTTTATGAATAATACGGACACGTGGTGACTGTTCTTATCGTCCTGGCCTTGTAACGAAAAACCCATCTCCTCCAGCACTCCAAATGAGAAGCCAATGGAAGGAGTTCCCTTATGTTCTGTATCACACCAGGGGATGGTTAATGGCATATACTTTAGTGCTAGCATCATGCTATTTATAAAGCTACGCTGACTAAATGTGAAATTCCCATTGGCTGCAAGTAAATTTACCCTCCTTACTACACTGCAGTGTGATGGTCAGGGTTAGGTGTGACATGGATGGGTGTTCGTTGAATGTAGACAATGATGACCCAACGATGACTGCATCTCAAACTGAAGGCAGCTGCCTCGCACCCTACACCCTTAGCAGTGAGCTCCCTCTGAAGGCAGCTGCCTATACCCTTAGCAGTGAGCTCCCTCTGAAGGCAGCTGCCTATACCCTTAGCAGTGAGCTCCCTCTGAAGGCAGCTGCCTATACCCTTAGCAGTGAGCTCCCTCTGAAGGCAGCTGCCTATACCCTTAGCAGTGAGCTCCCTCTGAAGGCAGCTGCCTATACCCTTAGCAGTGAGCTCCCTCTGAAGGCAGCTGCCTATACCCTTAGCAGTGAGCTCCCTCTGAAGGCAGCTGCCTTGCCTCCTACACCCTTAGCAGTGAGCTTCCTCTGCTGCCTCTCTGCCTACACCCTTAGCAGTGAGCTTCCTCTGCTGCCTCTCTGCCTGTACCCTTAGCAGTGAGCTCCCTCTGAAGGTAACTGCCTTGCTGCCTACACCCTTAGCAGTGAGCTCCCTCTGAAGGCAGCTGCCTCGCTCCCTGCACCCTTAGCAGTGAGCTCCCTCTGAAGGCAGCTGCCTCGCTGCCTACACCCTTAGCAGTGAGCTCCCTCTGAAGGTAACTGCCTTGCTGCCTACACCCTTAGCAGTGAGCTCCCTCTGAAGGTAACTGCCTTGCTGCCTACACCCTTAGCAGTGAGCTCCCTCTGAAGGTAACTGCCTTGCTGCCTACACCCTTAGCAGTGAGCGCCCTCTGAAGGTAACTGCCTTGCTGCCTACACCCTTAGCAGTGAGCTTCCTCTGAAGGCAGCTGCCTCGCTGCCTACACCCTTAGCAGTGAGCTCCCTCTGAAGGTAACTGCCTTGCTGCCTACACCCTTAGCAGTGAGCTCCCTCTGAAGGTAGCATCCTATTGATAAAGGAACCTCAAAAGGCAGCAAGTTTGGGGCGCACTTTAAAAGCAGGATGACATCAAAGAAAAGTAACACAGTTGCTAGCAAGTTAGCTGGCTAGTCCATGGAAGGCTCACGAGGCTTAAAAACATTGCATACATCACCTTACATTTATTTGGCAGACACTTTTATCCAAGGCGATGTACAGTAAGTGCAAACCGAAGATCATTGGATCAACTACAAAACACAGGTCCGATAAAGTACAATGCTCGTTATGTAAAAGTTATTCATAGCCATGAACACGCTAAGTCCAGTTCACACAGTAAGCATAGGCTAGGTCAGAGAGTAATGTCGAGTCAAACTAGGAGACATGATAACTACAAAGCTACAACATCCAGATAATGATACAAGTACACTATAAGCGCTGGATGGAGGTACATGTATCATGGAAGCGCTACAGGAACAAAGTAATGGGATATAAGTGATAAGAGTGATCCTAGATTCGGAGTGCCCTGCTAAGTGGTGGTAGTTAGTCTGACGAGATGCGTTATTCCAGTGTATTAAATAATTTAAATGTATTTGAATTTAACAACAATGAATTATGGAATTAACTGGATGCTCACACCTGTAAGCGAGCTCATCTACTGCCACTGCACACTGCTGCACACTGTTTTCAGCGGACGTTATTTTAACGCAAGGAAAAAGCCCGAGGTCATCGCAGAGATCTATGGGATATCCTGTCTGATGAAGGATACATCGATTCTGCCTTCTAATTTAACCGAAGGCACTATAGAAGGACGCGTTTTTGATGATTTCGCTTTGGCGACATGCCTGCTAAGTGCAAGTGGGAAAGATTCTGAAAATAGTGAAAATTCTGCCTTTCATTTGAGATGCATCCTGTGTGAGTGCAAACACTGAAACTGGAGCATATTCAAGGACACTCACTATCAAACAAGCACACTGATAGTGCACACTCTCATACGAGCACACTCATAGTGCAGACTCAGTTTCATTTGAGCACACTCATAGTGCACACTCTGATACAAGCACACTCATAGTACACACTCATATGAGCACACTCATAGTGCACACTTTCATATGAGCACACTCATAGTGCAGACTCAGTCTCATACAAGCACACTCATAGTGCAGACTCAGTCTCATACAAGCACACTCATGGTGCATACTCTGATACAAGCACACTCATAGTACACACTCATATGAGCACACTCATAGTGCACACTTTCATATGAGCACACTCATAGTGCAGACTCCGTCTCATACAAGCACACTCATGGTGCATACTCTGATACAAGCACACTCATAGTGCGCACACTCATACGAGCACACTCATAGTGCACACTCTGTTTCATACAAGCACACTCATAGTGCAGACTCAGTCTCATACAAGCACACTCATGGTGCATACTCTGATACAAGCACACTCATAGTGCACACACTGATACAAGCACACTCACAGTGCACACTCTGGTACAAGCATACTCATAGTGCACACTCTGATACAAGCACACTCATAGTGCACACTCTGATACAAGCACACTCATAGTGCACACTCTGATACAACCACATTCATAGTGCACACTCACTTTGATACAAGCACACTCATAATGTACACTCACTCTGATCCAAGCATACTATTAAACACACTATGTTTGAATATTTGTCTAGATAAAATAATAATAATTGAATAAATCAGTCAATGTAAAAAAACTTGGTCAAAAATAACATTTTCTCCGTACAGTTCAATCCCAAATGATTTTAATAGAGTTGTAAAGAGAACAGAGTGGTGAGTTAATTGGAATGTGCCATGTCTAATCAGTTAATTTGCCATGACAGACAAACTGAAATCAATTCCCACAATTCTCTGGGCCAACAGCCAAATTCCCTGATAAGAACCAACCAGTGAAACAGAGAGGAAGCAGTCTCATCAGTGTGTCAGTGCAAGCAGCCATTTTTAGTCCTGCCACATACTGCAGCCAAAATGGCTACCGGAGAAGGGAAGGAAAACATCTCTGCTAGTAGTTCACCACGGTTAATTCAGAACTCGCTTCATGATATTCTGGTTATCTCACATTTTTTATTGGTTGTTACATTCATAATCTTGTCACTAAACCTTTCCATTAAACATTCTGAATTTTCATTCGGTTATAAAATGGCTCACTGATATTGTGCGCCATTAGTGATAAGCCGGGATAAGAGGCTTGTGTGTTTGGCATTTTTGAGGGTTTACAGAGGAAAGAGTGGTGAAAGATGAAGGGAGAGATGGAGAGAAGAGAGGCTCCTCCCTCTGCCACAGCGCACCACTGCCGGTGTGTCTTACTACCACCGAGCCTACAGCTGACAAGCTGTTTCCACGGGGACGAGCAGAACAACAGCTGTTAGAGCAGCCAGATATCGCTCTTCTGCTAATAATGTCCTGGGAGAGCGGGGGGCCCCCTCCTGACTCTCTGCGCTGTCAGGGTGTGATTGCCATCTTTCGGCTCGCGGTGCTGGGGCCTTTAGTGTTTCCCGTGGCCAATGGTTTTACTGGGGGAGGAGAGGAGCGGGTCCATCCAGCGCAGCACGCCACCTCTTTGTGTCAGCGTTTCAGTTGTATGAAAGGGTCATTAAGTTTCTATTTATGAAATGTGAGTTTGTCTCTGTGTTCTGAAAGCACATGAGGGCGGTGTTGTCGGGATATGCTCTGTTCTCCTTTACGGCTAGCCTGTTTGTCCCGTTTGCTGTGAGCTGTTATGTCTGCAGGAGTTGAGCTTGCTGCTGGCAAATGTGAACAGATGGATGTTCAGCCACACGATCTCACACACGTGCAGAAAGAGAGAGAAGGGGGGGAAATAGAGAGAGAGAGAGGGTAAAGAGAGAGGGAGAGGGAGAGAGGGGGGAAATAGAGAGAGAGAGGGTAAAGAGAGAGGGAGAGGGAGAGGGAGAGAGGGGGGGAAATAGAGAGAGAGAGAGGGTAAAGAGAGAGGGAGAGGGAGAGAGGGGGGAAATAGAGAGTAGGAGGAAGAGAAAAGGGGTGGAGATAGAGGGGGAGAGATAGAGAGACTGGGAGAGAGAGGGCGAGGGAGAGAGGGAGAGATAGAGAAAGGGAGGGAGACAGAAGGGGTAGAGAAAGAGGGGGGAGAGATATACAGAGGGAGAGATAGAGAGAGAGCTCAATTCATTTCCTTTCTTTTTCGTTCATGTTCCATCTTCCAGGCCAAATCCTTTTGGATTTGCCAGTCAGATTAAGATCCAGCCAAAGCGGTGGCAGTAATAATTAGCATTAGCTCCTGAATTCTCCTGTTTTAATGAAGAGTAGTGGCACAGTAGCAGCATCCATTGGTAGTTTGCAGTCACAGACTGGAAACTCATTCCATTTGACATATTTAGAAACAGTGAAATTACAAATACCTAGTGATAAAAACATGGGAGTAGGCATAAATGTAATTGCTCAGATATGGGTATTATGAGTGATTCATATTGAAGCCTGCGTTCCATCTGGTGGTACTCACAAAATGAAGAAGCGCGTAGAGAGTTAGCAGACCTGCTATCGTTTGGTTTTTACAATATGATTTTATGATTTTGAAAGGCGTGGGCGGAGGGCTGTGCTGGGTATTGCAGTAGACTCTGATGCAGCATCACTGTTTCCCAAACTCTCTCCCTTTCTCTGCTTCTGTCAGCTGCTAATTTAATCCACTGACGAGCTTCTAATTACATTTCACCCGGGCGAAGGAACTCCCCATCGTCTGTCTCACATCTGCCTGCTGTTGAGCCAGTTAAAAAAAGCTTTACTTTCCACTTTAATGCGTCTCTGTTTCTGCTCGATTCGTACAGTGAGGCTTTTACATATTTAATATTGTTATTGATGTGTGAATGTTTAAATTAAACACAAGAACGTCTGTCTACGCTCTCATGATACCCCTGCTCAGGGGGTGCTGTCTTGTGTCTTTCGCTCAGCATTCTGGGTAATTAAATAAGCTTATTAGTGTTATCCACATCTCAAATGTGGCAGGGAGAGAGAGGTAGATTGACCGATTGCCTGACTGCCTGATTATATTGCATTAAATTAGGCGAACGGTGGAATAGAAATGAGTCACCCTTTATTTTTACTCCATTAGAGGCACCTCATTCCTCTACTTTATTCAGTACTCCAGTAATTACCCATTCTCGGCAAAAGTCCAGCTGATTATTATTTAGTCTGCAGAAATAGAACTCTCTCTTCAAACAGGAAATAATCTTTTTTTCTGCAGGCTCCAGATCCTCCAGATCCGTCTGTTCTTGTTTGAATCTTGTCAATGGCCAGTTTCCTTCTCAGGATTTCCTCTTTTGTGTGAAATCCTCTGTTGAACATGTCCAGGCCCACTGGAACATCAAACAAAGGCTGCAACCTGGCACACTCCCCAAATAAAATAAAACCTCTGTCATCAAACGAAGAAGACACCTTTTATGTACTGAAGGACAAAGCTGGTTTGCCTTACTATTGTCCCTGAAAATATTATGTAAATTTCTCTACTTAAGATCTCCAGTTCGTTTTGGATGCATGGTTTTATATTGCAGTCCCCAAGATGGAAGCCGGCCTACTGCGTGATTAGTTAGGCATCCATCTTGTGTTGGAGCCCTTTACTTGCTTCCTCAAACCATATTTTAGACAAAGCTTCAATGGTATCTTTTCCCCTGAACTTGAAGCTCTAAAGCCTCCCCCTTTCTGCCACACCACTGGTTGGTCTTCATTTCCTGGTTTTGAGGAGAGAAGGAGACAGAGAGATGTATTTTAATGTGACTATAGTTAGACTTTGTTTATTTTCTACTGTATTTTACTCTACTCGCTATGTTTAAGTCAATGCCTTGGCTTCATACGTGCAGATGGCTATTAAATCCAATTTTAATTGAATAAAATTGGTGAGAGACAGGGAGAGAAAACTGAAGAGAGATAGGGAGAGGCAGGGAGAGGGAGAGAGAGAGACAAAGCGAGAGAGAGAGGGAGACGTAGGGGAAGTGAAAGAGAGATTAGATTTTCTCGTTATGATGTCACCAGAATGAAGTCACCTATTCCTCACTCCTAAGTTTAATTTACCATAAGTAAAGGTGTCTATATCTAGGCCGCTGTTCCCTCGATCAAGAGTTCATAATAAACCTCCAGGACTCAAACATCATCGCCTTGATACCCCAAGCCTTCCTACAACACATACTTAATTTTAAAGTAACCTTCAAGAGATATACAAATGTACAAATATTGGGAACATTTGCCATTTTAGGAATGTTCTAGGAACCGAAAATCGGGTTAGCCAAGTTTCATGTTGAGTTTGCTCAGTTTACGCTGCTGAGATGGGCCAGTTTTATTTGAGCAATTCAAATTTACTCAATTTAGGATGCTTTCAGGATGAGATTCAAGTCTGTCTTTCTGTCTGCCTGTCTGTCTACCTGTCTGTCTGTCTGCCTGCCTGCCTGTCTGTCTGTCTGCCTGTCTGTCTGTCTGCCTGTCTGTCTGCCTGCCTGTCTGTCTGTCTGCCTGTCTGTCCTTATGCCCCACTGACCTACTTGGTATCAGTTCCCTTGCTTTCAGTGAATCCTGACACTAGGCAAGGATGATTTATTGGAATTGATCAACAAGATCAATAATCAATAGGATGAATCAATAAGATGAGTTTTATGGTGGGCTGCCCCATCGTTTCTAAACGCTGTTATTGTTAATAGCTGTTTCTTCATTTGCCTCTCTCTTGCGTTAAAAAGGTGAACAAGCCTCCAGCAATAAAGAGCCAGATTTTCTAGAGCTTTCCGACAGCAGACCAGTACCAGCAGTTTGATTGATCTGTGGTCCTCACAAAACCACAACCTTTAGTTTTTTGTCATGACCAGCTACGACGTGGGCAATGTGACACCAGCCCCCCCCCCCCCCCCCCCCCCCCCCATGTTGACAGTTAAGTCATCCATCAGTGGCAAGGTTACCCGGCGAGCTCTGGCGGGCATGGCCGGGGACAGAAGCGTTTATCACATGGTGGGCAGCCATTGGGCAGCACACCTACGATGATTAATTTCCATCCATTAGAAGACGGAGGAGATCGGCGTCTCCTCCCGGAAATCTCTATCAGCCCTTGGCCACAGAGTGTGTGTGAGTGCGTGCGTGTGTGCGTGCGTGCGTGCCCACTTACGTGTGTGTGTGTGTGTGTGTGTGTGTGTGTGTGTGTGTGTGTGTGTGTCTCTTTTGTTGCCGTTCTGTCTTGCACTTCCATTCTGGTTGGGGCTTTTGTGAGCTCCTGCACAAAGGAAATGTTTTGCATTTACCCCCCCCGTGCCCCCCCGTCCCCCCTCCATAAATTATTCAGACCGCTCCAGTTCTGTGGAAGGCTAATTGCTCCGCCTTTTCTGTCGAGAGTGGGAATCCTTTCTGCTGTGAGTTTCATCTGTGAACGGGGCGCCGTTAGCACACACCGCTAGCCCCCCGCGTCCTCGCTCCGGGCCTCCGGGGCTCGTTGCGAGTCGGGTGAATTTGAGCGATCTGAAACGGAGAAATTCGTGACCTGCAGTGGGGCTCTTAAGCGCGAGCG
Source organism: Anguilla anguilla (assembly GCF_013347855.1). Lineage (NCBI taxonomy): Eukaryota > Metazoa > Chordata > Actinopteri > Anguilliformes > Anguillidae > Anguilla > Anguilla anguilla. The sequence continues at coordinate 4,009,208 of NC_049213.1, forward strand.
TGCCGGGTTTCTGGCTCTGCCGTCGCCAAATTACCGTCAGGGCTGAAATAGCAGAGCGGCTGCCAAAGTGATTTCCTTTAAGCTCGGTTATGTAACCGTTTAACGTCTCTCGCGCTGATGCGGCCTACGTAGCGTTCTTCTGCCGCGGTACGCGGCGGGAGGTTGTGCTGCGACGCCTCGTTCGGAAAGCGGTCAGTCGTTGCACCCGGCGCACAGCGAGGACGCTGCACGTGAGACTGGGGGAAACGCGTTTGACGCTGAATCGCGGCGGCCTGTTTGGGGGCACCGGGCAAAATTGGAAGACGAAGCCCGTGGAAACTGCTAGGGGGGGTGGGGGGGGGGGTGTGGGAGGGGTTGTAGTTGACTAGGAGGAGTTCGACAGGACCTGGCAACACAAATCCTCTACACGCCACGCACCAGAGGGCTCCCGTGGAGTCGAAAAGCCCAGAACAGCTTGAAAAGGAATCGGCTTCTTTGAAAATCATCTCGTTGGTGACACGTTGGGAGAAGTGTGTTGCGTAGCCCATGTTCATTAATTAGAGGATGACTTTGTGAATGAAGCTTTTCACCGATGTGTTACATTACATTACATTACAGGCATTTAGCAGACGCTCTTATCCAGAGCGACTTACACAACTTTTTACATAGCACTTTACATTGTATACATTTATACAGCTGGATATATATACTGAAGCAATGCAGGTTAAGTACCTTGCTCAAGGGTACAACGGCAGTGTCCTTACCCGGGAATCGAACCTGCGACCTTTCGGTTACAAGCGCAGTTCCTTACCCACTGTACCACACTCCGTGTTAAAATAAGGGGAAGCGTGCGCGTGGCTCAGAGGAGAGGGCTGATGGATGTGCTGATTATCGCCCGTCGGCACGGCGACAGCAGCAGGCTAGCGCGGTTAGCGCGGCTAGCGTCGGATGTCCGCCGCGGTACGGGCGGACTCGGCTGCAGCGTCTCTCTGTCTCTGTCTGATTGAGTTAGGCACCACTGGGCCTGCGTACGGCACAAAGACCATTAACCCGCAACCCTGCCCCCCAGCCCCCCACCCCCCCGCTCCCCTCCTCCTCCTCCTCCCTTCCCCCAGCCCCTCCATCTTCCTCTGACCATCTCCCCACACTCATCCTGAGATGGGACCTGAAAAGCACTCCCCATCCCCCTTTCACACATGTGGTGCATTTGAATTCTTTATCTGCAAACACAGTTAAATAAAGTATTGTATCAACAGATTAAAATACTACAGTATAAGTTTATGCACACAAGCTGAGCGATAAGTTAGATTTACATGGAGTTCATATTTCTTAAGAGAGGATTCTGTTTTGGTAACCGATAGACAGAGTGCTTCATCCAATTGTCTGTATACAAAATCATAGAATTCTGAACCCTGAACCTATCACATGCCAACTTTTCATGTCACATGACATGTGAAGTATGCATCACGCACATTTTACATGCATTGTTGGCTCTGTTTCAGTTTAAACTATTACAGCAAAGGGCCCCAGTTTTTTGGTTGAAATCACAGATGTCTTATCACCCCCTAGTGTAGCTGATACTGCTGATAAGTTGAGTAATCTGTGCATATACACAGGCACCTTGTAATAGTTATTCAGGGATACAGAGAGAAGAACCATCTGTAAATGAAGGAGCTGGCCACACACTCATGCACACAGTAAAGTACTCCGCACTCTACAATGCTTATGTGATGCAACATTAATGTTTTCACTTTTCATTCTGTAATTGGCTGTAATTGCAGGGGAGACTGGCTGTAATTGGCTGTAATTGCAGTGGAGACTGGCTGTAATTGGCTGTAATTGCAGTGGAGACTGGCTGTAATTGGCTGTAATTGCAGTGGACACTGGCTGTAATTGGCTGTAATTGCAGTGGAGATTGGCTGTAATTGCAGTGGGGACTGGCTGTAATTGGCTGTAATTGCAGTGGAGACTGGCTGTAATTGGCTGTAATTGCAGTGGGGACTGGCTGTAATTGGCTGTAATTGCAGTGGGGACTGGCTGTAAATGGCTGTAATTGCAGTGGAGACTGGCTGTAATTGGCTGTAATTGCAGTGGAGACTGGCTTAGATTGGCTGTAATTGCAGTGGGGACTGGCTGTAATTTGCTGTAATTGCAGTGGAGACTGGCTGTAATTGGCTGTAATTGCAGTGGAGACTGGCTGTAATTTGCTGTAATTGCAGTGGAGACTGGCTGTAATTGGCTGTAAAGTGCAGACTGCCACATCATGGTGTGTTTGTCTTTGTTTTCTCCAGGGGAAGTCGTATGTGTTTGATCGAGTCTTCCCTACCAACACCACCCAGGAGCAGGTCTACAACACCTGTGCCAAGCAGATTGTGAAAGGTAAGTTTGTGTTCTAATACTAATAATTACAACAATAATAGCTGTGCGACCTGCGTGTGTCTATGTTTTCAGCAACAGTAGCTTAGGAGCAGACCTTCTCAGGTGTTCTTAAATACTGTACATTTTCATGTGTTACTACTACATGCCATTTATAAATGTTTTTATATATTTGAACAATGCCTCATATATTTAATAATATAATCATATTTATGTTTCTAGCTGACATGGGAAAGCACATGCTCATGGGCTTTGTTAGCCATGCATGTTTATGTTTTTAATGTTGTCAATGTTTTGTGCTGGGAACAATGTCACAATAACAGTGAACATGTGTAGAGATTCTGGGCATGTGTGGAGATTCTGAGCATGTGTAGAGATTCTGAGCATGTGTGGAGATTCTGAGCATGTGTGGAGATTCTGAGCGTGTGTGGAGATTCGGAGCGTGTGTGGAGATTCTGAGCATGTGTTGAGATTCTGAGTATGTGTAGAGATTCTGAGAGTGTGTAGAGATTCTGAGCATGTGTAGAGATTCTGAGCATGTGTAGAGATTCTGAGCGTGTGAGGAGATTCTGAGCGTGTTTGGAGATTCTGAGCGTGTGTGGAGATTCTGAGCATGTGTGGAGATTCTGAGCGTGTGTGGAGATTCTGAGCGTGTGTGGAGATTCTGAGCATGTGTGGAGATTCTGAGCGTGTGTGGAGATTCTGAGCGTGTGTAGAGATTCTGAGAGTGTGTGGAGATTCTGAGCGTGTGTAGAGATTCTGAGCGTGTGTAGAGATTCTGAGTGTGTGTAGAGGTTCTGAGCGTGTGTGGAGATTCTGTGCGTGTGTAGAGGTTCTGACCGTGTGTGGAGATTTTGAGCGTGTGTGGAGATTCTGAGCGTGTGTGGAGATTATGAGAGTGTGTGGAGATTCTGAGCGTGTGTGGAGATTATGAGAGTGTGTGGAGATTATCAGTGTGTGTAGAGATTCTGAGCGTGTGTGGAGATTCTCAGCGTGTGTGGAGATTCTCAGCGTGTGCAGATTCTTAGCGCAGGCGGACATCTTGTTTAAGCTGCTGAGGATGAATAATGGCAGAGACAGGAAGGTTAAATGCAGGGAGGGGCATTGTGGGAAGGGGGACAGAGGGCCTTGGGTCTGAGCCTCAGAAAACTAATCTTGCCCCAGAGTTTTAATATGAACGGGGTGCTGCAATGGCTTTACTCTTGATCAAGGGTACCGTGGCCTAGACGCCATTACTTTGGAGTGAGGAATGGGTGAATCTTCATTAGTGGTGACTTCATAACGTGAAAACCTAATCAATCTTTCTCTTTTCTTACCTCTCCTCCCCCTCCATCTCTCCCTCCCCCTCCCTCTGCCTTCCTCTCCCTCCCTCTCTCCCTCTCTCTCCCTCCCTCTCCCTCTGTCCCCCCTCTCTCCCTCTCCCTGTCTCTTTCCTTTCCCCTCCCTCTCCCTCTCCCCCTCTCTCCCCTCCCCCTCTCTCCCTGTCTCCCTCTCTCTCTCCTTGCCTCCCCCTCTCTCCCTCTCTCCCACTCCCTCTGTCTCTCTCTCCCTCTGTCTCTCTCTCCTTCCCCCTCCCTCTCTCCCTCTCACCCCCCCGCTCCTTGCCCCTCCTTCTCTCTGTAGATGTGCTGGGAGGGTATAATGGCACTATCTTTGCCTATGGGCAGACCTCCTCAGGAAAGACCCACACCATGGAGGTAAGAGCGGCTCGAAGCATCTCTGCGTCTCTCAGTAAATTACAGCTGCTCAAAACTAATCAAGTCACTGTTTAAAAAAGTGGGTCAAATGTTCATTCTCAGTTATATATTCCTATCAAATAAATTAAATTCATTTAAAATGCTTTTAAATGAATTTTTATTGGTGTGATGCATACAGGGTGTTGTAATGTCAAAACACACAAAATGGGGCACAATCAACAACATAAAATTATCTTCCTCTTTCCCTCTATCGGTGATTCGCCTCTGACTCACTGTCTGTTCTTCCTTCTTCTTTTTTCCCCTCTCTCTCTACCTTTCTGGCCCTCTCTCCCTCTCTGTCCCTTCCCCTCTCCCTCTATCTCTCTTCCTCTCCCTCTCTCCTTTCTGCAGGGGAAGCTGCACGATAGACATGGGATGGGTATCATCCCCAGGATTGCTGAGGACATCTTTAACCATATCTTTGCCATGGACGAGAACCTGGAGTTCCACATCAAGGTATGGACAGAGGGTGACCCCAATCCTAGCCTGCTCTAAGGGTCGGGCATGTGACCATCAGCCAACCCCAGGTGCTGCTGGGAAACTGCATTAGTGCTGTGACAGATTCTCCACTTTTCTCTGATCCCACATCATTAATTACAGAGCACTGATACCTACTGAGCTCTTCACCGGGTCATTTAGAGTGCATCTGGCTTAATCGTTTAATCATAGACAGCAGGAACGGGGCTGGTCTCAATGTTATCAGGCTTGGATAAAATAATTACATTAAATATTTTAACCATTTTGACGCCAGTATATTTCCTGAAGATTTAGTTTTTTTAAAATTCACCAGTATTCAGAACATTCTTCTCATTATTTTTTTTGGTTTTGTTGTATTTTTTGGTTGGTTGACATTCTCAGGGCTCTCCAGAATGTTCTCTTATAAAAACTTTTCTGACCAAATAAAGAATTGAATGTATTTCAGATACGATTTTGATCTAAGTCATGATGAAATGAAGGTCAGTGACTCTCCAATAATGTTATTCACTGTCCCTTACTGTGGGCAACTCTGGAGTGGAATACTATATAAACCTTTATAGTCTCTTTCATCTAGAGGAAAATGGATGATGGTTCGTTGTGTTGTAAATACTATATTTAATAGGAACAGGAATGCATATAGACATATTCATCTGTAATGGCCCCCTGTAGAAAAGACTCTTCTAATCTCGCTCTCTGAATATTAATATAGGTCATCACATCACAAGTTATATATCCTCGCTCTCTTTTATCCTCCCTCTCTGTCTCTTCCTCTCTCTCTCTTTATCCCCTCTTCCTCTCTTTCTCTCATCATTGCTATCTTTTTAGGTGTCCTATTTTGAGATCTATATGGATAAAATCCGTGACCTTTTGGATGGTAAGTACACAGTTTTGATAACATTACGTAACATAACATAACATGACCTAACATACCATAACATAACATAATGACGAGAACAGCAATTCAGCCCCAAGGATGTTCTCCATTTTCCTAAGTAAATTGTACCTGGCGCTCTTATTACCTACAGACTAGATTGTGTCTAACACCGTATCAAGCCTGGTCTTGAAAACCCCCAGAGTTTCTCCCTCTACTACATGACCTGGCAGGCTATTTCACACATTGACTACTCTCTGCGTGAAAAAATACTTCCTACTGTCTGAGTTTACAATTTGCTCATTTCCGTTTATGTCCCCTCGTTCTACTAACAGAACTCAACCTTAAGAATCTCTTGTAGTTCACTTTGTTAATGCCCTTCATGGATTGAAAAGCCTCAATCAAATCACCCCTAAGACTCCTTTCACTAAGCTTGAAGAGATTAAGCATCTTTAATTACATTACATTTATTTGGCGGACGCTTTTATCCAAAGCGACGTACAATAAGTGCATACTAAAGGTCACTGGAACAACTGCAAAACACAGGTCTGATAAGGTAAAATACTCATTATGTAATGGTTATCCATAGTGATGATCATATTAAGGGCAGTTCACACAGTAAGCATAGGCTCAGTTAGAAAGTTATGGTAAATCAAACTAGGAGGCATGACAACACGCTACAACATCAGGATAACGATACAAGTGCACTATAAGTGCTGGATGGAGATACACTTGTAACATGAAAGTGCTACAGGAACAAATTAGAAGGATTCACACGATAAGGGAGATTCTAGATTGGGAGTGCCCTGCAGAGTAGTGATAGTTAGTCCAGGTACAAGCTGAAGAGATGCGTCTTCAGACTAAGGCGGATGATGGGCAATGGAGGAGTGGTTTGTAGAGAAACGGAGAGTTCATGCCAGCACTGGGGAGCTAGGGTGGAAAAGCTCCGTGGTAGGGATGAACGACAACCATTCATCCGGATGGGAGGGAGTACAAGTCACCCTGGTGATGCAGAGCGGAGGGGTCCAGCTGGCGTGTAGGATTGAATCATGTCCTGTCGGCAGGCGGGGGACTGTCTTGTTGGCTGCAGTGCAAGCGAGGGCCTGGACTTTGAACCTGACCCTGGCGGTGACTGGTAGCCAGTGGAGTGACCTCAGCAGGGGAGTGACATGAGAGAACTTAGAAAAGGTTGAAGGCAAGTTGGGCAGCAGCATTCTGAATCAGTATGTCAGAATGGCACAGGCTGGCAGGCTTGCAAGGAGGGAGTTGCAGTAATCTAGACGGGAGGTCACCGTAGTCGGGACAAGTAGCTGGGTGGAGTACTTCGTCAGATATGGCCGAATCGTCCTGATGTTGTACTTGAGGATTCAAACACATCTTAAGTCTTTCGTCATAGCTTTTATCTTTCATACCAGGAATCAATTTGGTTGCCCTTCTTTGAACCTTTTCCAGATCCTCTTTATTTAGAACCTCCCACTTTCACAGTTCTGAGTTTGGTGGAAAATGAAATCAACCCTTTCAGATATTCCTGTTTGTTCCTGATTCGTATCAATAAGAGCCAGTTGATTATTGACCCATTCTGAGCTGTCATTCACGCCACAGGATGACATCATCTCATAATATTATATTGCTTTCCCTGTCTCTGCTGCACGAGATAACAGACTGCATGTTTACGCGGCATTCTCTCTCTCTCGCTCTCTCTCTCTGTCTCTCTCTCTCAGTGACTA
>NC_049213.1:4021373-4033873 GCF_013347855.1 Anguilla anguilla
TATACACACTATACACACTCACACACTACACACACTCACACATACTCACACACTGTACAAGCAGCTGGACAACAAGGTGAGACTCCCTCACACACAGGACACCGTATACACAGTATACACACTCACACACTATACACACTCACACACTGTACAAGCAGCTGGACGACAAGGTGAGACTCTCCCACACACAGGACACCGTATACCCACTATACGCACTATACACACTCACACACTGTACATACTCACACACTGTACACACTCACACACTGTACACACTCACACACTGTACACAGTATACCCACTATACACACTCACACACTGTACACAGTATACCCACTATATACACTATACACACTCACACACACTCACACACTGTACACAGTATACACACTATATACACTATACACACTATACACGCTCACACACTATACACACGCACACACAGTATACACACTCACACACTGTACACAGTATACCAACTATATACACTATACACACTCACACACATTCACACACTGTACACAGTATACCCACTATATACACTATACACACTCACACACATTCACACACTGTACACAGTATACCACTATATACACTATACACACTCACACACAGTATATACACACTCACACACTGTACACAGTATACCCACTATATACACTATACACACTCACACACACTCACACACTGTACACAGTATACCCACTATATACACTATACACACTCACACACACTCACACACTGTACACAGTATACACACTGTACACACTCACACACTATACACACTCACACGCTCACACACTGTACACACTCACACACTATACACACTCACACTGTACACAGTATACACACTATATACACTATACACACTATACACACTCACACACACTATATAAACACTCACACACAGTGCAAAATATACACACTATACACACTCACACACACTATACACATTATATGCACTGTACACACTATACTCACTCACACATTGTGAACACTATACACACTCGCATACTGTACAGACACCCACACTATACACACACATACACACTATACACACACCTGCACTAAACACACACACACTATACACACCATACACACTCACACACACACACACACACACACACTATACACTATACACTATACACACTGTGGACATAATACTCACTATGTATACTCTCTATACACACTCTCATACACACACTATACACACACACTCACACACACTATACACAATACACACACACACACACACCTGCACTAAACACACACACACTATACACACCATACACACTCACACACACTATACTCAATACACACACACACCCGCACTATACACACACACACACTATACACACTATACACACCATACACACTCTCACACACACACACACACGCACACTATACACTATACACACTGTGGACATAATACTCACTATGCATACTCTCTATACACACTCTCATACACACACTATACACACACACTCACACACACTATACACAATACACACACACACACACCTGCACTAAACACACACACACTATACACACCATACACACTCACACACACTATACTCAATACACACACACACACACTATACACAATACACACACACACACACACACACATGATACACAATACACACACACACTGTACACACTGTGGACATAATACTCACTATACATACTCACTATACACACTCTCATACACACACACACTCACTCACTCACACTCACACACACACATATTACTTTTCTATTGTTGTGCATGCATGAACATTTTTCTGATTCCTTATGTGTGTGTGTGTGTATGTGTGTAGGATGATGAGATTAACCAGCAGAGCCAGCTTGTTGAGAAGCTGAAGGAGCAGATGCTGGACCAAGATGAGGTAAAGACGCGTCCAAAGTTATGTCTCTGTTCGTTCATCCGTCCGTCCGTCCATCTGTCCGTCTGTCTGTGCTTGTCTTGCTGTTTTCAGTTTGTATCTGCCAGTCTTAGTGTCCATATTTCTGTCTGCCTCTCTGTCTGAGCCCGTCTCTGCATCCTTATCTCAGTATAAACGCTCCCTTACATTAATAATGAAGCTTTACCTCAAGCTCCTGGAGGCCTGCCATACCTACAGAAAACCAGTTGTGTGCAGTCTGACCAATCAGAGCCTTAAATTGAGCACTTAAGCTCTGAAGCACGCTAAAAGCCTGCAGACTCATGCAGTGAAGTGCACTGAGCCTGCAGTGTCTCTCCCATGCAGTGAAATGCACTAAGCATGCAGTGTGTGTCCCATGCAGTGAAATGCACTGAACTTGCTGCGTGTGTCCCCCAGCTCCTGGCCTCCACCCGTGGGGACAGTGAGAAGGTGCAGACGGAGCTGGGCCGGCTGCAGATGGAGAGCGACTGCGCCAAGGCGGAGGTGAAGGAGGTGCTGCAGGCCCTGGAGGAGCTGGCCGTCAACTACGACCAGAAGAGCCAGGAGGTGGAGGACAAGAGTCTGCAGAACAAGCTGCTGGCCGAGGAGCTGGCCCAGAAAATGGTCTGTTTAACTGCCCCACCTCCCTCCATCTGTCTGTTTAACTGCCCCACCTCCCTCCATCTGTCTAACTGCCCTATCTCCCTCCATCTGTCTGTTTACTGCCCCACCTCCCTCATCTGTCTGTTCTACTGCCCCATCTCCCTCCATCTGTCTGTTTACTGCCCCATCTCCCTCCATCTGTCTGTTTAACTGCCACATCTCCCTCTATCTGTCTGTTTTACTGCCCCATCTCTCTCCATCTTCCTTGTTTACACAGCCCTATAATTCCCAGCTCTTGATGCATCTTGAACGTTGTGTGTCCGAGGCACACTGGATGAAAAGCATGTTTCAGGTGGCCTAATGAACCCCCCCCCCCCCCCCTCGCAGTCCCACCTGATGGCGATCGAGTCGGAGCTGTCCCGCATCCAGGAAGTGAGCGGGCACCAGAGGAAGCGCATCGCCGAGGTGCTCAACGGCCTGATGCGCGACCTCAGCGAGTTCAGCGCCATCGTGGGGAACGGCGAGATCAAGCTGGTGAGCCGCCGCGCCGCGAGGGCTGCACGGGAGCCGGGCACACGCTGGCCTCAAATACGTCGCATGCGTCACATGCATCAAATGCATCACATGCCTGAAATGTGTCAAATACTTCAAATCCATCGAATGCATCAAATGTCTCAAATGCATGTGTGCATTCCACATGCCTACATCAGCCAGTGCGAGTAACTGTCTCAAGAAAAGAAATATATTCACAAATCTTCAGTTTTCTCTCATTGGTCCACATTCTGTTTGGTTTATCAGAAACAAGTATTAATATTGCCAAAGTGTACCCATGTTGATATTGTACCCGGGTACCAGGAAAGCACTGAAGGGAACAAAACGCTCACTCTCTCTCTCCTCTCTCTCTCTCCCTCCCTCTCTTTCTCTCTCTGTCTCCTCTCTCCCTCTCTCTCTCCTCTCTCCCTCACTCCCTCTCTCTCTCTCCCTCCCTCTCTTTCTCTCTCTGTCTCCTTCTCTCTTTGTCTCTCTCCTCTCTCCCTCACTCCCTCCCTCTCTCTCCCCTCTCCCTGTGCAGCCGGTGGAGATCAGCGGGGCGATCGAGGAGGAGTTCACCGTGGCGCGTCTCTACATCAGTAAGATAAAGTCGGAGGTGAAGTCCATGGTGAAGCGCTGCAGGCAGCTGGAGAGCCTGCAGCTGGAGTGCCATCGCAAGATGGAGGAGACCGGCCGAGAGCTGTCCTCCTGCCACCTGCTCATCTCACAGGTGTGTGTGCGCGTGTGTGTGAGAGAGAGAGAGAGTGTGTGTGTGTGTGCGCGCGCGTGTGAGAGAGAGAGAGAGTGTGTGTGTGTGTAAGAGTGTGTGTGTGAGAGAGTGTGTGTGTTCGTGTGCGTGTGTGTGTGTGTGAGAGAGAGAGTGTGTCTGTGTGTGTGTGTGTGAGTGTGCGTGTGTGAGAGAGTGTGTGTGTGTTCGTGTGCATGTGTGTGTGTGTGTGAGAGAGAGAGACAGTGTGTGTGTGTGAACTTGTAATACTATCTTTGCGGGGACCAAATGGCCCTACAAGTGTAGGAAGATGAGGAAAATTAGACAATGTGGGGACCTTTTGCTGGTCCCCACAAGGTCAAGAGGCTGTTTTAGGGTTAGGCCTTAGGGTTAGGGTTACAATTAGGTTAAGGTTAGGGTTAAGGTTAGGCATGTAGTGGTTGGGGTTAAGCTGGCAGTGTACTCAGTAAGAAAAAAGAACTTCAGGATTGAGAACCACCGGCGAACATGTCCACAAACACCGTTGTCGGTATACTCAGTGAGAACACCGCACTGTTTGATGTCACTCCTCGCCGCTGGGGGGCGCAGAATACTTTCGAGGCAGCTATTAACTGGGGCTGGAATCTCGCCCAGACCTCCGTCTCGCGGCTACGCCATGGATGTATAAAGAGAAGGGCTACGCGAGATCACAACACAAAACAAAAAGTTGAAAGTGTTTAAAGTGGCTTTAGTTCATCTAGCTATGCAAAAGAAGAAAAAAAGGAGAAGGAGATGGTATGTTCGCCCTCTAAATCAGAGTAGGACGGAGAATGGAGAGTTTTGTCTGTACATTCGGCAAATGTGGAGTTTAGACGAGGGGGTCCACTTCTCTTATTTCCAAATGTGTGCTAGGCATTTTGATGACTTGCTGAAATGAGTAGCACTATTCATCAACCATGCGGGAACTCACAGAAATCCCATCTCTAAGAGAGATTGGCGTTGACTCTCCGTACATTAGCATGTGAAGTCTGCCCTCTGAACTCTCAACCGTGACGTAACCAACTATGTGATATTTGGACCAATAGCTGAGAGGGAGAGGTCGGAGAACAAGAAAGAACTTTTCGAAAAGTTCTCCCTGGAGGCCGTCACACACTGCACCGTACGAACACACAACACAGCGTCTTTTTGTTTGTCAGTTGTTCTGATTGCTTCGTTTTGCTCAAAACGTTCTACTTCGTACGAAGTATAATGCCTACTTTAGGGTAAGGGTTAGGGTTAGAGGTTACGGAATTAATGTAGTCAATGCGAAGTCCTCACAAGTATAGCAACACATTTTTTACGTGTTTGTGTGTGTGTGTGAGAGAGTGTGCTTGTTCTGAAGGGTGTTTGTGTGTTTGTGTGTGTGTGTGTTCTGAAGTGCGTGTGTGTGTGTGTGTGTGAGTGTTCTGAAGTGTGTGTGTGTTTGTGTGTGTGTGTGTTCTGAAGTGTGTGTGTGTGTGTGTGTTCATGTGTGTGTTCTAAAGTGTGTTTGTGTGTGTGTGTGTGTTCTGAAGTGTGTGTGTGTGTGTGTGTGTGTGTGTTCTAAAGTGTGTTTGTGTGTGTGTGTGTGTTCTGAAGTGTGTGTGTGTGTGTGTGTGTGTGTGTTCTAAAGTGTGTTTGTGTGTGTGTGTGTGTTCATGTGTGTGTGTGTGTGTGCTCATGTGTGTGTTCTAAAGTGTGTTTGTGTGTTTGCAGCATGAGGCGAAGATTCGCTCGCTGACGGAGTACATGCAGAATGTGGAGCTGAAGAAGAGGCAGCTGGAGGATAACTATGATTCTCTGAGTGAGGAGCTCGCCAAACTGCAGGCCCAAGGTAGCGCACGCTACACTAAACAACAACTCTGCACAACCTGACACAGCACTACTCAACACTACACAACTCTACACAACCTGACACAGCACTACTACTCTACACAACCTGACACAGCAGTACTACTCTACACAACCTAACACAGCACTACTACTCTGCACAACCTGACACAGCACTACTACTCCACAACCTGACACAGCACTACTCAACACTACACAACTCTGCACAACCTGACACAGCACTACTACTCTACACAACCTGACACAGCACTACTACTCTACACAACCTGACACAGCACTACTACTCTACACAACCTGACACAGCAGTACTCAACACTACACAACTCTGCACAACTTGACACAGCACTACTCAACACTACACAACTCTACACAACCTGACACAGCACTACTACTCTACACAACCTGACACAGCACTACTCAACACTACACAACTCTACACAACCTGACACAGAACTACTACTCTACACAACCTGACACAGCACTACTCAACACTACACAACTCTGCACAACCTAACAGCACTACTCAACACTACACAAGACTATACAACTATACACTACCCAACTCTACACAACACTACACAACCTAACACAACACTACTCAGCACTACACAAGACTACATAACTATATGCTACACTACTCTGCACAACATTACTCAACTCTATACAACACTACACGGCTCTTCACAACTCTACACAACCTAACAGCACTACACAACATTATGTAAGTCTACACAACTATACACTACACACCTCTGCACAGAAAGGTCAGATTTAGCCAGTTTATTGAAGAACAATGTGAAGCACTGACATGAATCATTTAGGCTCTTATTTCCAGTAATAGTGTTATCTGAGCGATGCTTGTGGGTGTTTCAGAAACCGTGCAGGAGGTGTCCAAGAAGGAGAGGCAGAAGGACATCGAGGAATCAGGCGATGTCAAGGTAACCATGGATACTGTCCAGAAAGGTTATTTACAAAGGTTCCAATTTGGAATGGGACTGATCTCTCACTTTCCCTCCCCCCCTCTCTCTCCCTCTCTCTCTCTCTCTCTCTCTCTCCCTCTCTCTCTCTGTCTCTCCCCCTTCCTCTCCCCCCTCTCTCTCTCTCCCCCTCTCTCTCCCTCTCTCTCTCCCCCTCTCTCCCTCTCTCTCTCCCCCCCCCCTCTCAGAGGGCCCTGGAGCAGCAGATGGAGTCTCACCGCGAGTCCCACCACAAGCAGCTGGGCCGCCTGCGTGATGAGATCAACCAGAAGCAGAAGATCATCGATGACCTCACTGAGTCAGTGTCTCCTCCCACCTCACACAAAACCACACCCCTCCTCCCTCCCTCCTCCGTCCCACCTTCCTCCCTCCTCCATCCCTCCTTCCTCCCTCTCTCCTTCCTCCCTCCTCTCTCCCTCCTTCCTCCCTCTCTTGTCCCTCCCTCCCTCTCTCCTTCCTCCCTCCATTCCAGTTTCATTTTCCTCTTCCATCTTCAGTGCATTTTTCACCACCTTGTTCACTCATACATTTTGAATTGCAGCTCGTACATTAAGATGGTGAGAGAAGAACTTGGACATAACTTACAGAAAATACAATAATAAAAAGCAATTTCTTTGTATTTTAATGATTTTAACCCCTTGTTTTACTTCCGATTTTGAAATGATAAATTATATCTGTAGGCCTGCCCTCTAGTGGTGCAGTTTGGGAGAAAGTAGACTGGCCCGCTGTTGGTGTAGTTTGGGAGAGTGTAGACTGGTCCCTGTTGAGGCAGTTTGGGAGAGTGTAGACTGGCCCGCTGTTGTTGTAGTTTGGGAGAGTGTAGACTGGTCCCTGTTGGTGTAGTTTGGGAGAGTGTAGACTGGTCCCTGTTGGTGTAGTTTGGGAGAGTGTAGACTGGTCCCTCTTGAGGCAGTTTGGGAGAGTGTAGACTGGTCCCTGTTGGTGCAGTTTGGGAGAGTGTAGACTGGTCCCTGTTGGTGTAGTTTGGGAGAGTGTAGACTGGTCCCTGTTGGTGCAGTTTGGGAGAGTGTAGACTGGTCCCTGTTGAGGCAGTTTGGGAGAGTGTAGACTGGTCCCCGTTGATGCAGTTTGGGAGAGTGTAGACTGGTCCCTGTTGGTGCAGTTTGGGAGAGTGTAGGCTGACCCTTGTGGTGCAGTTTGAGTGTAGACTGGTAGCATGTAGCTCTTAGCCCTGCAGGGTAATGGCTTCTGTCCTGCCCTGGTATAATACTCCAGCAGACCCCTGATCATTTTCAACGATGCATATTAATCACCTGGACATACAATCACACAACTGACAGTACTCTATCTCTTTCTCTCACTCTCTCTCTCTGTCTCTCTCTCTCCCCCCCCTTTCTCTCTCACCCCCCCTCCTCTTTCTCTCTCTCTCTCAGTCGGAATCAGAAGTTGCAGTTGGAGCTGGAGCAGCTGCGCTCTGACTTTGAGCGGCTGAAGAGCCAGGAGCACCGCAAGAGCGCACAGCTGGAGGAGCTGACGTGAGTGTGTGCTGAACACTGCCCCTGAACACTGCACCGCACTGAACACTACATCACACTGAACACTGCCCCTGAAAACTGCACCATGCTGAACACCACATCACACTGAACACTGCCCCTGAAAACTGCACCATGCTGAACACCACATCACACTGAACACTGCTCCTGAACAACACATCACACTGAACACTTCCCCTGAACACATCACACTGAAAACTGCACCACACAGAACACCACATCATACTGAATTGTACAAAATGAGTATTGTACCTTATTGGACCTGTAAAAGCATCTGCCAAATAAATGTAATGCAATGTAATGAAAACTGCCTCTGCACCTTATTGAACACTGCCCCTGAACACTGCACGTGAACACTGCCCCTGAATGCCATGACTCAATAAACACTGCCACTGAACACCCTGACTCACTGAACACTGCCACGGAACATACACCACCACATCACACTGAGCTCTACATCCTCTAAACACTACATGCCATTCAGCATTGCGTCCTGTTGAACACCCTATCACAATGAGCACTGCAGTGAACTGGGTGCACTGTGCATGTAATGAAGCAGTGCGTCATGGGTAATAGTGAGAGAAGTGCTCTGTGCTTGTAATGAAGCAGTGGACCATGGGTAATAATAAGTGCTCTGTGTATGTAATGAAGCAGTGCAGTATAGGTAACAGTGAGATTAGTGCTCTGTGTATGTAATGAAGTAGTGCACCATGGGTAATAGTGAGATTAGTGCTCTGTGCATGTAAAAAATCAGTGCAGTATGGGTAACAGTGAGATCAGTGCTCTGTGTATGTAATGAAGCAGTGCAGTATGGGTAACAGTGAGATCAGTGCTCTGTGTATGTAATGAAGCAGTGCAGTATGGGTAACAGTGAGATTAGTGCTCTGTGTATGTAATGAAGCCATGCACCATGGGTAATAGTGAGATTAGTGCTCTGTGTATGTAATGAAGCAGTGCAGTATGGGTAATAATGAGATTAGTGCTGTGTGTATGTAATGAAGCCGTGCACCATGGGTAATAGTGAGATTAGTGCTGTGTATGTAATGAAGCAATGCAGTATGGGTAATAGTGAGATTAGTGCTGTGTGTATGTAATGAAGCAGTGCAGTATGTGTAATAGTGAGATTCTTGCTGTGTGTATGTAATGAAGCAATTCAGATGCTGAGCTTTTCTCCTGATCTCTCTCTGTATCAGATTTCTCCATGAGCGTCACGAGCAGTCCAAGCAGGATCTTAAAGGGCTGGAGGAGACCGTGGTGAGTTTGTTTATTGGAAGGCCAGACACAGAACTTGTTATGCTAGTACAGAAATTTGTTTTGCCTTTATCACATAAAAGTTCAGTACAGCTTCAGACAACACAACACGATTAGTGAGACAAAACAGTGAAAATAAAGATTGGCAAACAAACTAGTGCACCACAGAAATGTATCCATAAACTACAATCAAAATGGTGGTGCTTCTTGAGGTGCTTCTGAAATACAGTACCTGAATGCAAATACGTATCTCAAACACGTGTGTATGAAAACTGTCTATCCCTAAGGAACAGAGCATCACTAGTAAATAAATAAGACGAAAATATAATGAATAAAATGAATGAGTTAAGAAATAAATAACGCTGTTCTTCGTCTCTCAGGCCCGGGAACTCCAGACCCTCCACAACCTGCGCAAGCTTTTTGTTCAAGACCTTACAACTCGAGTCAAAAGAGTGAGTGTGGGAGGGGTTTCTCAGCGTGGCTTCTGATTGGCTGATTTAGGATTTGTGTGGCTCCGCCTCCTCCCCCAGCAGAGTCAGTGTTGATCTCAGCCCTGCCCCCTTTCTCTCTCCGTTCAGTTCAGTTGAATTCAGAAGAATAAATCTGCTCTATATGTAATACGTACGTATATGCATATATAATGCAGAAGTATACATGCACTCATACTTTCTTGTCTCTCTCTCTCCCTCGCTCTCTCTCTCTCTGTCTCTCTCAGAGTTCAGAGATGGAGCCTGATGATAGTGGGGGGTATACCACACAAAAACAGAAGATTTCCTTTCTTGAGAACAACCTGGACCAGCTTACAAAAGTTCACAAACAGGTGAGAGCCAGGTGTGGGTGAAGCCATGGGATTGGATGGTGGATTGTGCTGACCTCTAATTGGCTCATACAGCCCAGTTAATACTGTTGGTTCTGAGAGTATATTTCCGCTTTTATATATCAAATTCTTATTCCTTTTTGTTGAGAGTCGTTATTTCACACACAAATATCAAGGAGGACAGACATAAGCAAACGATGGCTGCCATAAACAAACGATCGCTCAACTGAGCACACAGATTTCAGTGTTGTCCCTGTTTTGCATTGTGTTCTATGCAGCTGCATGTGTTTTAATGAATGAGGTTTCATTGGCTGCGAGTCCTGTCTGAATGCAGTTTGATTGGCTGGTAGTCCTGTCTGAATGCAGGAGTTTCTGTGAGTGAACATGGCAGGAGTTTCTGTGAGTGACCGTGGCAGGAGTTTCTCTGCCGTTCACTCACAGAAACATGAGGAGGTCTTTCTGGAGGACAGAGCTTTACTGTGCTCACATCCAGCAGTACTGTATGTCTGTGTGTGTGTGTGTGTGTGTGTGTGTGTGTGTGGGGATGCATAACGTCCTCTCTCCTCATGCACCGGTACACTGCAGAGATGGGCACAGACACTGACCCCCTGTTCTGTGACTTTCTCTCATTTTCCTGCTTGTGTAAGCATTTTAGCACCCTGTTTGTCCAGCACCCATCACCTCCCCCTGCTCTCCCTCCCCCTGCCCACCTTCTCTCTCTCTCTCTCCCCCCCTTGCCCTCCCCCCTCTCTCCCCCTGCCCTTCCTCTCTCTCCTACCCCCTACCCTCCTTCTCTTCCTCTCTCTCCTCCTACCCTCTCTCCCCCTCTTTCTCTCTCTCTCTCCTCCTGCCCTCCCCCTCTCTCTCTCTCTCCCCCTCTCTCTCAGTGCACGGTGGTACACCAGCATGCTCTCTCTCCTCCTGCCCTCTCTCCCTCCCCCTGCCCTCCCCCCCTCTCTCTCTCTCCTCTCTCTCTCTCCCCCTTTCTCTCAGTGCACGGTGGTACTCCAGCATGCTCTCGTTCGCCCTGCCCTTCCTCTCTCTCCTACCCCCTGCCCTCCCCCTCTCTCTCTCTCTCTCTCCCCCTCTCTCTCAGTGCACGGTGGTACTCCAGCATGCTCTCGTTCGCCCTGCCCTTCCTCTCTCTCCTACCCCCTGCCCTCCTTCTCTTCCTCTCTCTCCTCCTACCCTCTCTCTCTCTCTCTCTCTCTCCCTCTCTCTCAGTGCACGGTGGTACACCAGCATGCTCTCTCTCCTCCTGCCCTCTCTCCCTCCCCCTGCCCTCCCCCTCTCTCTCTCTCTCTCTCCCCCTCTCTCTCAGTGCACGGTGGTACTCCAGCATGCTCTCGTTCGCCCTGCCCTTCCTCTCTCTCCTACCCCCTGCCCTCCCCCTCTCTCTCTCTCTCTCTCCCCCTCTCTCTCAGTGCACGGTGGTACTCCAGCATGCTCTCGTTCGCCCTGCCCTTCCTCTCTCTCCTACCCCCTGCCCTCCTTCTCTTCCTCTCTCTCCTCCTACCCTCTCCCTCTCTCTCTCTCTCTCCCTCTCTCTTAGTACACGGTGGTACTCCAGCATGCTCTCGTTCGCCCGTCCGCTAGCAGCGCTCAGCGGCTTTGACCCTCTCAGAGGGGGGGTTTGGGTGTTAATGAGCGTGACATTTCAGACTCTCCTCCGTCCTCTCCAGATTTCAAACTCACCTCCTTCCTCTCCTCATTTCAAACTCTCCTCATTCCTCTCCTCATTTCAAACTCTCCTCTTTCCTCTCCTCATTTCAAACTCTCCTCTTTCCTCTCCACATTTCAAACTCACCTCCTTCCTCTCCTCATTTCACCTGGCTCCGAGCAGAGAGCCATAAGGCTGGCAGGGGAGGCCACGCCCCCAGTGACCCCTGTCTGTCTCTGCCTCGTTGTCGCCCCCTGCAGCTGGTACGTGACAATGCAGATCTGCGTTGTGAGCTTCCTAAACTGGAGAAACGTCTTCGGTCTACGGCTGAGAGGGTTAAGGCCCTGGAGGGCGCACTGAAGGAGGCCAAGGAGGGCGCCATGAAGGACCGGCGGCGCTACCAGCAGGAGGTGGAGCGCATCAAGGACGTCATGCGGTCCAAGAACCCGCTGCGGCGCCCCCACGCTGCGCAGATCGGTACTGCGCCCTCTTCGCCGAAACGGTCTCCCCTCTCTCCAGAGCAGCGCTGCCCAACCCTGCTCCCTCAAATCTGCCATCCTGTAGGGTTTCACTAAATGACAAACTCATACCGCATTCAACAGCTAGAGATCGTGTCGAGCTGCTAATTAGCAGAGTCAGGTGTGCCATATTAGGGTTGTAATGAAGAC
>NC_049213.1:4038873-4108873 GCF_013347855.1 Anguilla anguilla
CAGTCCAGCTGATAGGGGTACTTCAGGACCGCGACGGGAACGGCTAACGCATCGATGAGCGCTTTAATTACCTCACATCTGCTCATTCGCTGGTGCGCTGGGGTTGCAGTCGCTGTCATGGAGTCGGGGGGGGGGGGCGGGGTTAGGCCTCAGCACGCTGACGAGGCGGGGTTAGGCCTCAGCACGCAGAAGCAAAGCGCATCCTGAGGTCATCACGCCGATTGTCTTCTCTGGGCTTTTTGGCCTGTAAAGGCCTCCGTATTCAGCGATGCTTCGCGTGATTCATGGGTAGAAGCAGGCCAGGAACATTAGCTATTAGTAGTGAATTCAAATGACTGAGCTGTATAAGAACCATTACAGGGAGACGTTTTTTTTGTATACATATATACATATAAATATATATATAATTTTCTGAACTGTAACATATTGTCTATTTCACTTTGGCTGGATGTTTCTGTACTGATTAATAGCATTCCCCTGAAATGTATCTGTTGTAGTCTTCCCCTGCTTGTCAGTTATTGATGTAAACAGGAGAGATGGGAAAAAAAGAAAAAAAAATCATTTTACAGTAACTCTGTAGCAACTATTTTTATACACCACTATATTTGAACATTAATTTATGAAGTTTACATATCCTATTCTTTGCTCTATTTAAATATGCATTAAGTTGATGATTACTGTGGAATGTAATGTCTGTAAAAGTTTATTTTCTTTTCAAAATGGTGTATTTATTTATTTATTTATTTATTTATTTATTTATTTATTTATTTATTTATTCATTTATTCATTCATTTATTGTTGATAGTACTGCTGAATGCTAAGAAATCAATCTTGTAGTAAGACAAGTCCCCTATACGGAAAGGAAATGATTAATTGCACGACCTCATTAACTGAAATACAGTTACCATCTCTGTATGTGTGTGTGTGCGTGTATGCGTGCACGTGTGAGCACTATGTCTGCGTGTTTGCGTTTGCAGAATAGCTATTCCATTTGCAAGGCTAAAGCAAGATGAGTGGGATGCTTCACTAGCCGCTTAGTCCTTTTAGCAAATGGCTAGACTACTCAGAGACAAATAAGGGATAGGACAGCTGTGACATCACTTTACAGATAAAAATCAGAGAGAAGTTTCTCCAGTGGTCATTGGTGGAGACTACTGCATGTCTAATACCTATGGAGAGGAAGCGTAGGCACAGCTTGTCCACCAATCATCATCAGTGTTGTTCTGTTGACTGTTACCAACATACTTTGTGATTGGTGGAGCTCCACTCAGTTTTCTGCCGGCAAGGTGATGTCACCGCTGTCTTGGTTAATTAGATAACTTGAACGGGAAGTCAGATGTGGTGGGCGGAGTCAGAGGCCCTCCCTGGGTGTAGGCCCAGACTGAGTGGTGGGTGGAGTCAGAAGCTCTCCCTGGGTGTAGGCTCAGACTGAGTGGTGGGCGGAGTCAGAGGCTCTCCCTGGGTGTAGGCCCAGACTGAGTGGTGGGCGGAGTCAGAGGCCCTCCCTGGGTGTAGGCCCAGACTGAGTGGTGGGCGGAGTCAGAGGCTCTCCCTGGGTGTAGGCCCAGACTGAGTTGTGGGCGGAGTCAGAGGCCCTCCCTGGGTGTAGGCCCAGACTGAGTGGTGGGCGGAGTCAGAGGCTCTCCCTGGGTGTAGGCCCAGACTGAGTGGTGGGCGGAGTCAGAGGCCCTCCCTGGGTGTAGGCCCAGACTGAGTGGTGGGCGGAGTCAGAGGCTCTCCCTGGGTGTAGGCCCAGACTGAGTGGTGGGTGGAGTCAGTCATTGCCTTGCCAGCCAGCATTGGCATGTGACCCCCCCCATTCTGGGTGTCCCTGCTCAAGCCGGCCCCCTCCATGCCCCTCCCTGCCGGCCTCCTGATCAGACAGTCAGGAAAACGGGAGGGGCGGAGCCTGCTGCAGGGTCCAGTCAGGGCCCTTCCGCTCGGGCCTGTAGGCCAACAGTCCTTCAGAGCTTTAGGGCGGCTCACTGGCTCCGCCCACAAGGCTAACTTCCTGTCCCGCCTCCGTCCCGCCTGTCACTCACACTGTCAGACTCTCGCCACTGTGTGTCCCGCAGAGAGGAGGCCGGTGTGCTCGTTTCAGTGAGCGCCTAACGTTTGTCATTCAGTGCTAGCGGCTTCTGGCCTGGTCAGCGTTAATTAACTGCTCTGATTGGTCACGTGTGCATATGTTAATTAACTGCTCTGATTGGTCGCGTGTGCATACGTTAATAAACTGCTCTGATTGGTCGCGTGTGCATACGTTAATTAACTGCTCTGATTGGTAGCGTGTGCATACGTTAATAAACTGCTCTGATTGGTCGCGTGTGCATACGTTAATTAACTGCTTTGATTGGTCGCGTGTGCATACGTTAATAAACTGCTTTGATTGGTCGCGTGTGCATACGTTAATAAACTGCTTTGATTGGTCGCGTGTGCATACGTTAATAAACTGTTTTGATTGGTCGCGTGTGCGTACGTTAATAAACTGCTTTGATTGGTCGCGTGTGCATACGTTAATAAACTTCTTTGATTGGTCGCGTGTGCATACGTTAATAAACTGCTTTGATTGGTCGCGTGTGCATACGTTAATAAACTGCTTTGATTGGTCGCGTGTGCATACGTTGTTAAACTGCTTTGATTGGTCGCGTGTGCATACGTTAATAAACTTCTTTGATTGGTCGCGTGTGCATACGTTAATAAACTGCTTTGATTGGTCGCGTGTGCGTATGTTCCGAGCCCAAAAGAAAGACTGGAATCGCTCTTTTGAAAGTTAGATTATACATTTTTCAGAATGTAACCATCCACACAATTGGGAGGAGTCGGGTTTTGTGTAATTTGTCTAACAATGCTGGCTTTTGCACTAGATAGGGGATGTTCAACGGGGAATAGCCTGATCACTTGTGTGTCTATCCATGTTTTCTGTCTGAGTTGTAACAAACTTATGATTTTGCGGTCATGTTAGTACAGTGCGTTATATACATTTAGCGAAACATAGGTGCACTTGGTTAAAAAAAAAAGGAATGGCGGATATTGTAGAGATTAAAAAAAATAAAAAAAAAACGAAAGAAAATGTTGCCAATTGGACACGTGAAAACGTCACTGTTTTTTGCATTTATTTATTCATTTATTTACAAGTGTGTGAAATACTGCATGCGGTGCAACCTGACTCTAGCTTCTGAGAAATAAACGATCACTGAAGAAATAAAACCCATTAAAGAGGATCCTGTGTACATGCCAGTCGACTTGGTCTCTTCTTTTTCCCAGGCATCCTTTCCCATCTCTGCTAAGCGTGGGTTTGTCTATAAGACTTTGGAATGAGGTTATTAGATTAAATAGCATAGATTCATGCATGTAGCAATATGAAGAACTCACAGTGTATTTACAAAAACATTATGATATTATAATGGTAGGGAGATAAAATGATCAGTGATCAGATCAACGGAAGTGCCTGATAACTGTTATTGTGCTACAGTCGTGGGTGGAGCTGGGGTCATGTGACCTGGAGTCTTCGCTCTGGGGGCCAATAAAACGAGGAGAAGAGAAGAGCAGGGTCCGACAAGGGTTGGTAATGCTTCCATGGCAACACTATCAACAGCAGTGGAGGGCTCCATTTTATGATGTCTTGTGTTCTTAATGGCTTTCACTATCATTGAGCTTGATTTCCCACAGCACATTAGCCAAATAACATGATAGGATACTAATATTAAAAAAAACACACTCTGGGCATTACCGAAACATTTTAAAGCTGAAACGACTTATTTAAACGTAGAACGTGACTAACAATAGCCTTTAGTCTATGCTGAATATATACCTGAATTAACTGCAGCACTCTGCACCACCACCAGAACCCCCCCCCCCACACCCCAAAAAAAACCTGAGGAAAACCTAGGAAACCTTTCACAGTGAACGTTCTGTTCAAAAGACAGAAGGTTTTAAACAGAATACTTTTAATTTATATAGAATAAAACTCAATGTGTTAATTGAACAGGAGGTGCTCATATTTGTATATCATTGTGTTCTCATTGTTACATTTTTAGATTTGTTTAGGTGTATGTATTGAATCATACATTAGCAAATGAAACAGTCAAAACTCAAATAAATTAAAAGGTCTTAGAACTACTTCTAATTAGGTCAATCTTAATCCCAGTTTAGAATATTAGAATAATTATAATTTTATGGAAAAACGTACGAGAAGAGAATACTTCTCTTTTAATCTAATCACACTTTCTTAGTCTATTCATAATACATAATTGTAATGCAAAAGTCCACCCTAACATAAAGGCATGGTCACAGAATAAATTAATGTGTGTGTGTGTGTGTGTGTATGATTGTCTGCATATATGAATGTATATGTGTCTGCACATGTGTATGTTTGTGTGTGTGTTCATGCTTACGTGTGTGTGTGCGTGCTTGCATGTGTATATGTGTGTGTTCTTTAGTGTGTGCATGTGTGTGTGTATGTTAGTGTGTGTGTGCATGCTTGCGTGTGTGTGTACACATGTACGTGAGTGTGTACATGTAATACTATCTTTGTGAGAACCAAATGTCCTCACAAGGATAGAAAGATGAGGAAAATTACGGAAAGTGAGGACCTCACAATTTCAAGAGGCTGTTTTAGGGTTAGGACTTAGGGTTAGAGTTAGGGTTAGAATTAGGTTAAGGTTAGGGTTAAGGTTAGGCATGTAGTGGTTAGGGTTAGAGGTTACGGAATTAATGTAGTCAATGGAAATCAGTCGGAAGTCCTCACAAGTATAGCAGTACATAACTGTGTGTATGTGTGTGTGTGTGTGTCTGTCTTAGTGTTTGTGTGTATGTGCATGTGTGTGTGTGCGTGTTTATGTTAGTGTGTGTTGCGTGCATGTGTGTGTATGCACGTGTATGTTAGTGTGAGAGTGTGTGTGTGTGTGTGAATGTGTGTATGTTAGTGTGTGTGTGTGTGTGTGTGTGTGTGTGTGTGTGAATGTGTGTATGTTAGTGTGTGTGCGTGCGTGCTTGCGTTTGTGTGAGTGTATGCACGTGCATGTTAGTGTGAGAGTGTGTGTGAATGTGTGTATGTTATTGTGTGCGTGTGTATATGTGCGTGTGTGTGTATGCGTGTGTATGTTAGTGTGTGTGCGTGCATGTGTGTGTATGCACGTGTATGGTAGTGTGTATGTGTGTGTGTGTGTGTGTGTGTGTGTGTGTATGTTAGTGTGTATGTGTGTGTGTGTGTGTGTGTGTGTGTGTGTGTGTGTGTGTGTGAATGTGTGTATGTTAGTGTGTGTGCGTGGGTGCTTGCGTGCGTGTGAATGTATGCACGTGCATGTTAGTGTGAGACTGTGTGTGTGTGTGAATGTGTGTATGTTAGTGTGTGTGTGTGTGTGTGTGTGTGTGAATGTGTGTATGTTAGTGTGTGTGCGTGCGTGCTTGCGTGCGTGTGAGTGTATGCACGTGCATGTTAGTGTGAGAGTGTGTGTGAATGTGTGTATGTTATTGTGTATGTGTGTGTGTGTGTGTGTGTGTGTGTGAATGTGTGTATGTTAGTGTGTATGTGTGTGTGTGTGTGTGTGTGTGAATGTGTGTATGTTAGTGTGTATGTGTGTGTGTGTGTGTGTGTGTGAATGTGTGTATGTTAGTGTGTGTGTGTGAGTGTGAATGTGTGTATGTTAGTGTGTATGCACGTGTATGGTAGTGTGAATGTGTGTATGTTAGTGTGTGTGTGGGTGTGTAAATTGACAGATAGGAGTAAACAGTGATTGATGCGGGAGTAAATCAGGCCAAAGGCCGGTCCATAAACCCAGGTTACGGAGGGACACAGTTCACTCATTGCAGAGCCCACACACGAGGCTGTGCCTCTCTCTCCTGCCTAACCATCACTGGACCCCTCAGCAGACGCCCCTGGCGGGTCGGGAACCTGTGAGTACGACACACCCCAACCCCGTCTTTCCTCGAAGCACAGCCTGCTCTCCCATCTCTGCTACAGAGACAGGAAGAGCGTTAAGGACCGAGGCAAAGGCACGGCATTCAGGTAGGGAGGAAGTCACCTGAGACCAAAGCACTACGCAGAAACTTCCAGAAGTGATTTTTTTTTTGCAAAACCAATGTCTTTCTGAAACTGGAATGGATGGCTTTCTTGGACAGCACTTCTGTATTAAAGTATAGGTAGCCTGAACGAGGGAGAGTCTTTCAGTGTTGTTGTTCTCGTAAAACCTCAGTTAACCTGTGTCTGTTCATTACACCTTAATATTTATCAAGGTCAGAAACTAGCTCTAAATATTCTGGACAACAGGGGGTTGCTGAAGGTTTCTGGAAGTGTAAAATACAGAGAACAATTCTTATGGTTGCAGGACTTTCTGTTTTTATGTAACCTGTAAAACATACAGCCTCCAGTCAATGACTTGAAGATTTCTTAGGGAGATTAGCATGATGCATGTTTTTGACATTATTAATATCAAATACATTATTAAAAACTAAATTACTTTAATAACTTCATGTTTCATCGGCCTCACAGCTCAGAAAAACCATAGAAGAGGTATTTCAAGCATTTGACTAAAAACCACGCATTTCTATTTGTGATATTACAAAAATATACAAAGAAAATGTGAACTGTCGTCTTGGAAAATGTACTGTCTTTTATCCACATAGATGAATCCAGGTTCTGAAGTAAGGATTACTCATAGTTATATTATTTATACAATACACCTGCAAACCAATAGGCATTCAATGATACTTAACTAGTGATAAGAACATTTCTCATAATAGCTATTTTATGACATCACACTGATAACAAGGAACATTCATTATGAACATAGTCTTTTATCCACACTGATAGGACAATAGGAATGTGTTTTAAAGGCACCTAATGTTGCAAAGTGCTTCAGGCTGCGAACATGACATAAAAAGTATAATTTACTAAGGTCAGGAGCTGAATAAGATAATAAACCTGAACAGTGAGATACAGTAAGATAGTAGCAGTAATAGTAGAGCAGAGAGATGGTGTGAGACCTACCAGTCCATCTGAAACCTGACCCTAACCCTAACCCTCCGTCTGGACTCTTTTACACAAGAACAGTCTCCACCCAAAGCATACCTTTCAGGGCCTGATCAAATCAACTTTGCTCAGGTTCGACAGAATATGCACACAGTATACAGATTTTGAAGAGGCCACCAAAACCGTCTTCAATGCATTAAAACCAAGGGGGGGGGGGGGGGGGGGTATTCTAGATCTTTCCTCTGACAGATCCGGAAGACATTGCTGACTACGAAACTACAAGACGCTAGAAGAACCCTCCCACTCATCACCACCTACTCTGCACTCAGCAAAGCAGCAAACAGGAACTCAAACAGAACCTGTCCAGGACCCTGCAAAACACAGACCTGCTGCAGGACTACAAAATCATCTCTGCCTACAGAAAAAACAAGGACCTCACAGACCGTCTGGTGAGCTGCAAACTACCAGAAATCAACACTGTACCCACACAAGACCTGATACTTTACCAACAGGCCACTGCAGTCAAGAGCAACATGACAAACACAACATGCCATATTAAACAAGCACTTAAAGTCAATGTATACAACTGCATAAAAGTTATGTAGTGTAATCACTGTGGCATAAAATATGTAGGAGAATCAGGTAATAAGATTAGGACTAGTTCAGTGGAGCTCATATATAGCATTAAAAATGATAAAAACACAGACACACACCTAGTTGCTCATTTCCTTCACCATGGACATGAGGCACCAGAAATATTGGGCCTTCAAACAAATGTCAGCTGGACAGCAGAGGCCAGACGCAGGACTGAAAGACACTGGATTATTAAACTTAACACCAGATTCCCAGTTGGGCTAAATACAGTAAACACACATTAACGTCTACACAAGAGGGACCAAATTCTTCCTTCTCCAGAGTACACAGTGCAAACTTCTCTTTCCCAAGGGGCCCTCATAAGGGGTAACTTGGGAAAGAAGGATTTCTCCTAATTTAACCCTCCATTTGAACCCTCACCTTCCATCTGAACCCTAACCCCTAATCCATCATCTGAACCCAAACACTCCATCTGAACCCTAATCCATAACCCTCCATCTGAACTCTAACCTTCCATCTGAATCCAAACACTCCATCTGAAACCTAACCCTCCATTGGAACCCTAACACTCCATCTGAACCCTAACCCCTAAGCCTCCATCTGAACCCTAACCCCTAACACTCCATCTGAACCCTAACCCCTAACCTCTATCTGAACCCTAACCCCTAACACTCCATCTGAACCCTAACCCCTAACCCTCCATCTGAACCCTAACACTCCATTTGAACCATAACCCCTAACCCTCCATCTGAACCCTAACCCCTAACCCTCCATCTGAACCCTAACACTCCATCTGAACCCTAACCCCTAACACTCCATCTGAACCCTAACCCCTAACCCTCCATCTGAACCCTAACCCCTAACCTCCATCTGAACCCTAACACTCCATCTGATCCCTAACCCCTAACACTCCATCTGATCCCTAACCCCTAACACTCCATCTGAACCCTAACCCCTAACCCTCCATCTGAACCCTAACCCCTAACCTCCATCTGAACCCTAACACTCCATCTGATCCCTAACCCCTAACACTCCATCTGAACCCTAACCCCTAGCACTCCATCTGAACTCTAACCCCTAACCCTCCATCTGAACCCTAACCCCTAACCTGAAGCACAAAACCAGGAGCAGGTAGCAGGAGGGATCTGAACGCTGGGAGGAATTATCCATAAGCATTCAGAGAGAATCAAAATGGCTCCGAACACATCTTAATCTGGGAATTGTGCGTGGTGTAAATCTCAGTAGAATTTATGCAGCAGATAGTGTACAGTATAATTACACCATATCTCCTCATTATGTACTCTCATGTTCTTATGTTCTAGATGGGCCAAATGGCCTGTTCTCCTCATTATGTGTTCTTATGTTCTTATGTTCTAGATGGGCCGAATGGCCTGTTCTCCTCATTATGTACTCTCATGTTCTTATGTTCTAGATGGGCCGAATGACCTGTTCTCCTCATTATGTACTCTCATGTTCTTATGTTCTAGATGGGCCGAATGACCTGTTCTCCTCATTATGTACTCTCATGTTCTTATGTTCTAGATGGGCCGAATGGCCTGTTCTCCTCATTATGTATTCTTATGTTCTCATGTTCTAGATGGGCTGAATGGCTTGTTCTCCTCATTATGTATTCTTATGTTCTTATGTTCTAGATCGGCTGAATGGCCTGTTCTCCTCATTATGTGTTCTTATGTTCTTATTTGGTGAACAGGTACCAGCGCAGTACTGTTGTGACCCCAATTTGTTTAACAATGAGCAAAGCGTGGGTGCTCTGGAAATCACGATCCCGTGGAGAACCTTACCTAAAATGAGTGCTCTAGATAATCACCCCCCCCCCCCCCCCCACGCCCCACCCTGCTCACTTCCTGTTTGTCTCTACAGGTCTCAGAGCCAGTGCCTAAATCACCCTTAGAGATGCCATGGCAACCCATGGCACAGGCAACAGTATGCGGCACCGTGGCGATGCCAAGGATCACCACGGCAATGCCCCGCCTTCAGAGACCGATCCTAAGATGCACGGTGAGTCGGCCCTCCCTCCAGTGGCTGAAAGCCAATGAATGAACAGCCAACCCTCCCTTTAATGACTGATAACCAATCAGTGACGTGCCAGCCACCCATGTGATGACCAATAACCAATCAATGAATTGCATTTTCATAATGACTGACGTACATTTTTGCATGTAAATAAAGGATGATTCCCTTTCAAGAGCCAATCCATGAATACAATGCAGGGATGGACAGTATTTAATATACATTTACTTATATATATTTCATATATAATATAGGTTTGCTTTTTTGTGTAGTTTCATACCTCTGTGCAACCTGCAAATCAGCCTGCACTTCCACCATTTTGATTTGTAGTTTATGGATATGTTTGCTTGGGAGATACAGGATACATTAGCATTTAGCATTTCCTTGGCCAAAGTCTGAGGTATATCTGCATAAATGAAATTAATGGCGATTGACAATCACATGTAAATTAGCACTGAGGCAGAAACGGGTTTATGGGTGTTTGTGTGTGTGTGTGTGTGTGCATGTGTGTGTGTATGTGTGTGTGTGTGTGTGCGTGTGCATGTGTATGTTCATATGTGTGTGTGTACGTGTGTGTGTGTGTGGGTGTGCGTGCATGCTTGTGTTCACGTGCGCATGTGCGTGTGTATGTCTGTGTTTGTGTGTGTGTGCGTGTGTGTCCGTGTACGTGTGTTCGTGTGTGTGTATATGTGTGTGCGTGCGTGTGTATGTTCATATGTGTGTGTGCTTATGTGTGTGTGTGTGTGTGTGTGTGTGTGTGTGCATGTGTATGTCTGTGTGTTCATGTGTGTGCATATGTGTGTGCACGCGTGTGTGTGTGTGTGTGTGTACGTGTGTGTGTGTATGTGTTGTGTGTGTGTGTGTGTGTATATGTGTGTGCGTGCGTGGGAATGTTCATGTGTGTGTGTGTGTGTGTGTGTGTGTGCATGTGTATGTCTGTGTGTCCATGTGTGTGCATATGTGTGTGCACGCGTGTGTGTGTGTGTGTGTGCACATGTGTGTGTGTGTGTGTGTGTGTGTGTGTGCAGGTGCCGTGGAGGCTGAGCCTGAAGAAGATGATTTGATTCAGTGGAAGAGACACATAGAGGTAAGGAAAGTGATTGATAGCTGTCTGTTTCCAGGTTTTTGTTAGTAAGCATTTTTGTACGTTAACCATTTTAACAAAATGCAACAAAACATGTGAGCCATCAGGCCTGGGGAGACGAAGACTCTGAATAACCTAGGACACGGTGAAGAGATTGAGAACATAGAGCACAGCATCTGATCAAAGACATAGAGCTGCGTGGCCTTTGTTTGAGCTGTACCAAAAGCAAGACAGTGGGGGCATAAGAGCACTCATTTCAGCTTGGTTTCAGTTTCACTTTTTATTATGATCTTGATTCCTTTAGAGCAGGGGTCCTCAATCTTATCCAGGAAGGGCCGGTGTGGGTGCAGGCTTTCGTTCCAACCAAGCAGTAACACACCTGATTCTACTAATCAACCCCTTGGAATCTCTGCTAAGCACCTTGATTAGTGGAATCAGGTGTGTTACTGCTTGGTTGGAACAAAAGCCTGCACCCACACCGGCCCTTTCTGGATAAGATTGAGGACCCCTGCTTTAGAGAGTCGTGCTCTGACATGGAGCCAGAAGGATTTTGGTGTGTTCCAGCTCAAGTTCTTAATTTAAGCCACTGATTTGCCTAAAGAGTTCACACACCTTGTTTTTAAGGTCCAAATTGGCTGCTGACTGAAAGGAAACCATGGAAATCTGCAGACACTTCAGCCCTCCAGAGCTGGATTTTATATTCTCAGGACTTAAATCTAAACTTAACGATGCCCTTGAATATGCAATACCCTTTTCATGGGCCCTCAGAGAAACCCTCTTTAACTGACCTGAGAAACAGGTGAAAGGTGACCCAAACGCTCCATGTGGAATTGAATGAATGCGTGACTTCATCAGTTGTTCCCTGTTGCCGTGACGACGGCCCTGCAGCAGGTGAAGGCGGAGCTTCTGGAGCAGATGCAGGCGTCAGTCAGCGACCTCCTGGACAAGGCCATCTCCGAGTCCCTGCAGTCACACCCCCGCCATGGCCGCCTCGTCGCCGGGGGCGACAGCCTGGCCAAGGGAAAGTCCAGGAGGTGAGGTCACTGAACCAGGTTTCAGAATGTTTCAGGAAAAACTTGCAAAAAAACTGCCATCAGCCTCTGCTGCTCCATCTCAGGAGTGGCCTGGCATCCTTAATGAGCTGAAATTCTAGCAAAACTTACTGCTGACATGTTTCACCCTGTTCTAATTTATTTATTTTATTTATTTCCAGAACTGACAAAATGGAAGACAGAAAGGTGTTTATGAACAGAAGATCAATACTGGAGTGAGTATGTGAACAGGGCCATCTTGTGGCATAAATGCTCTATGTGGTTGTTTAGGGCCATAACCGCTAGGGGGGGCCACACGACCACGAGGGGGGGCCACACAACCCAATGTTTATCTAAGGTAAATAACGTTATTTTCGTAATAACCTTATTCATCCCCTATCGCGGAACTAGTGGTATTTCATAACAATGCAATGTAAGAAGGATTAGGGCCACCAAAATCCTAGGGCCCACCCTGTATGTGAACTCCCCCAAATGAGCCCCCCCAAAAAACTATAACCTCATATTTGGTGGGGTCACTAGAATGATGTCTGAGATCACAATCCCCCCCATCAGTGAGTACAATCTCTCCCACAGTCCAGCCCCCTCCCAGGCCACAATTTTCACAGACCCCTGGGGGCAACCCCCCCCCCCCCCCCCCCCAAAGAAACAAAAGCCAGAATGTAGTTCATCATCTCTGTTTAAGTACATCAGACGCAAACCAAAGGTAATTCACTCGTAACCGATGACGCCAGGAAGCACAGATCGCCCCTTTGTGCGGTGGAAGAGCAGATTACGAGGCAGAATCATTTGGGCGGCGTCACGCAGGAACACAGTCATCTTCACAGTGACATTTCTCTGGTCTCAAAGTGACCAAAATCAACATAAACACTGTCTGAGTCAACCTAGAGTCAACAACGGCTGGAATTTTGAGCATGACTCAAACACAATGGGAGCCTGTGTACCTGTGGGTAGCATGCATTAAATGCACTCCAAACAACCCTCACAGTATCCTCCCACCTAGTTGCTCAGCAATCTCAAAAATACAGGTCATTTGGCAATTGTGCATACAGTAAATATGTACTACATGGCCAAAAGGATGTGGACACCTGACATCCAACATCTGATCAAAAATTATGGGCATTAATATGGAGTTGGTCCAGCCTTTGTTACAATAACAACCTCGACTATTCTGGGAAGGCTTTATTCTAGATATTGGAGCGTTGCTGCAGGGATTTGCTTCCATTGAGCCAGAAGAGCATTAGTGAGGTTGAGCACTGATTGGGCGATTAGGCCAGTCTCGCAGTTGGCCTTTCCAATTGATCCAAAAGATATAAGATGGGGTTGAGGTCAGGGCTCTGTGCAAGCCAGTCAAGTTCTTCCACACTGTTCACGACAAAACCATTTCTATATGGACCTCGCTGTGTGCCCGGTGGCATGGTCATGCTGATACAGGTAAGGGCCTTTGACCAAACTGTTGGGAAAGAGCAGAATTGTCTAGAATGTTACTGTATGACATAGCATTAAGATTAGCCTTTAACAGAACTAAGGGGCCTTGCCCAAACCATGAAAAAACAGCCCCAGTCTAAGGGATGTCCAGATACTTTTGGTCATATAGCGATAATTTGCCAAAAACCTCTTATTTGGATGCGCAGTACATATGTACTGTGAAGGGAAAACTGAATATTCACTTTTATTTCGATGGGTGACATTTAAGGACCTCTCCTTCCTTCCCCACAGCGAGCTGTTTGAGATCAACCACATCCGGACCATCTACCACATGTTCATCGCTGCTCTGTTCCTCTTCATCTTCAGCACCTTGGCGGTGGACTACATCGATCAGGGCAGGTAGGGCGGAGAATATGAGGAATCACTGAATGGTTAGGATTTCAGTAGCCTGTTTAGCCCTGTTCAGCATTGTTTAGCCCTGTTCAGCACAGTTTAACACAGTTTAATCCTGTTTAGCCCTGTTTTGCAGGGATCAGCACTGTTTAAACCTATTTAGTCCTGTTTAACCCTGTTTAGTGCTGTTTAGCCCTATTTAGTCCTGTTTAACCTTGTTTAGTGCTGTTTAGCCCTATTTAGTCCTGTTTAACCCTGTTTAGTGCTGTTTAGCCCTATTTAGTCCTGTTGAACTCTGTTTAGTGCTGTTTAGCCCCATTTAGTACTGTTTTGCCATGTTCAGCCCTGTTCAGCCCTGTTTGGTCCTGTTTAGCAGTGTTCAGCCCTATTTAGACCTGTTTAGCCCTGTTCAGCCCTGTTCAGCCCTGTTTAGTCCTGTTTAGCACTGTTCAGCCCTATTTAGCCCTGTTTAGCCCTGTTCAGCCCTATTTAGCCCTGTTTAGCCCTGTTTAGCCAGTTCAGTCCTGTTTAGCCCTGTTTAGTCCTGTTCAGCCCTGTTCAGTCCTGTTAGCGGGTCCAGCCCTGTTTAGCCCTGTTTAGCCCTGTTTAGCCCTGTTTAGCCCTGTTTAGCCAGTTCAGCCCTGTTTAGCCCTGTTTAGCCCTGTTTAGCCAGTTCAGCCCTGTTTAGTCCTGTTTAGCCAGTTCAGTCCTGTTTAGTCCTGTTTAGCGGGTCCAGCCCTGCTGCCTGTGTTGTTTGGTTATGGAGTGTCACCCTGCCAGGCTTGTGCTGGAGTTCGACCTCCTGTCCTACGCGTTTGGGAAGCTCTCCACTGTGCTGTGGGCCTGGCTGCTCATGTTCAGCTACACGCTGGCCGGACCGTACCATGTCCTGGGCACCTGGGGGGGACTCTACCACTCCAGCCGCTTCAAAGGGGTGCTTACGGCGGGGGCCGGGCTAGTGCTGGCGGCCATGCAGACGTGCATTCTGGGTGTTTTCCCCATTTACACGGTCATTCACCACCAGCTGCCCCCCGCCTCACGATTCATCATCATTCTGGAGCAGGTAGGGTCACCAACAGGCCCCCATCAGCTGGGACGTCCCATATCTGTCATGTATTCTAGTTTGTCATATGTAGCCCTTTTGTGCATCATGCTTTTGTATTGCTACCCTGTGCAAAAAATATTATTTATTAGGGTTAATAGATATATAATCGTAATTAAATA
The DNA here is from genome assembly GCF_013347855.1 of Anguilla anguilla. Taxonomy (NCBI): domain Eukaryota; kingdom Metazoa; phylum Chordata; class Actinopteri; order Anguilliformes; family Anguillidae; genus Anguilla; species Anguilla anguilla. The sequence goes on from NC_049213.1 coordinate 4,053,647, forward strand.
AGATCATAGCACTACAGGTCCCAGCAGCATTCCACCTCTCCCCCATCACACCTTAGCACACCTGAGTGCGCTGTTTAATGTGCTCAGTTACTCCTGGCAACGGGAGGGGCACTCACACGGCAGGTAAAGTGCTGATGGGATGTTGGGCCTAAATGGGACAGAGTGTGTGGAGGTGTGTGTGTGGAGGTGGGTGTGTGAGAGGAACACACAGGTGTGTGGAGGTGTGTGTGTGGAGGTGGGTGTGTGAGAGGAACACACAGGTGTGTGGAGGTGAGTGTGTGGAGGTAGGTGTGTGAGAGGGAAACACAGGTGTGTGGAGGTGCCTGCGTGGAGGTGGGGTATGTGAGAGGAACACACAGGTGTGTGGAGGTGAGTGTGTGGAGGTAGGTGTGTGGAGGAAAACACAGGCTCACAGTCAGAGAGCAGGACAGAGAAACAGCTGGCAACCTGCTGGACCTGCAGCTACTGACCCACAGCCCTGGCAAAGCACACTGTGCCAAGCCTCACTGGCAAAAGGAAAAGAAAGCACTCTGCGTAATGAGGGTCGATAACTGGCCTGTATCTGCTCTCAATGTCACCATGACCGCCACGCCTGTTAGATAACCCCTTTTTTTGGGTTCAGCGCCTTGGCAAGACGCTAGCATCCAAAGTCTGCCGCTCCGGCCTGCCAGTGTAAGGCAAACGGCTGGCCAGGAAAGCCATGTCTGAGGACTCATTAGCTAATGCTGAGATGGCAAAGGCAAGGCTGAGTGAGTCACTTCCGCTAGCAGTAAACATCGCGCTCACTGACTGATTCAGTCAGAGATAAAGCAGGGCTGGAGTGGGGGGGGGGAGCAGGGAGGAACAGTGTGAGAGAGAGGAGGAGTGTGAGAGGGGGGAGGAGTGTGAGAGAGTGGAGGACTGTGAGAGAGGAGGAGTGTGAGAGGAGGAGCGTGAGAGAGGAGTGAGAGAGAGTGGAGGATTGTGACAGAGGAGTGTGAAATATAGGAGGAGTGAGAAAGAGTGGAGGAGTATGAGAGAGGACGAGTGTGAGAGAGTGGAGGAGTGTGAGATATAGGAGGAGTGAGAGTGGAGGAGTGTGAGAGAGGAGAAGTGTAAGAGGAAGAGTGTGAGAGAGGAGTGAGAGAGAGTGGAGGAGCGTGAGAGGAGCAGTTTGAGAGAGGAGAAGTGTAAGAGGAGGAGTGTGAGAGAGGAGTGAGAGAGTGGAGGAGCATGAGAGGAGGAGTATAAGTGGAGGAGTGTGAGAGAGTAGAGGAGCGTGAGAGGAGGAGAGGAGAGAGGAGGAGTATAAGAGAGTGGAGGAGTGTGAGAGAGCAGAGGAGTGTGAGAGAGTGGAGGAGTGTGAGAGATGATGAGTGATAGAGTGGAGGAGCATGAGAGGAGGAGTATAAGTGGAGGAGTGTGAGAGAATGGAGGAGTGTGAGAGGAGGAGTGTGATAGAGGAGGAGTGTAAGAGAGTGGAGGAGCGTGAGAGATGAGGAGTGTGAGAGAGTGGAGGAGCATGAGAGAGAGGGGACATTTTCCTGGCCTTAGCTGCAGCCCTCCGCTCTGCTGACCTGTACTTCAGCGATGTTTCAAACACATTGTTTTCCTAAGAGTTTCTGCCCAAGGGCCATTGTTAGGGGCCTGATATTTCTATGGCCAGGCAAGTGGGGTGATGAGCGAGCATTTTCCACAAAGAAGGGACATTTAGCCACTTTGAGGCATCTTTAGTTCAGCTGTGACCCTTGGGCGATAGAAACCATTACTCTACATTAGCGGCATTTATCAGAAGCCATTATCCTGAGTGGCTCACTGAAGGAAGTGGACAGGGTTTCTGAACAGCTCAGTAAAAGCCCTGGCAGCTGCAGGATAGGATCGGTAGCACGCTGATTCTTCTCTTTGCTTTTAGATCCGCTTCCTGATGAAAAGCTATTCATTTATCCGGGAGAATGTTCCAGAAGTCATACACAAGACAAAACAGGGTAATACAGGTAAAACAGGGTAATATCTCAAAATACTATAATACCACTGCACTATATTCACTTTGTTACCTGACTTCAGTGACAAGCAAGCCCAGAGATTTCAAGCTGAAATCGAGGAGGACACAACTGGCAGTATGCAATTCAATCATTGATTGGCAGAAGGATCCACACACCTTCTTTCCAAGGCCTATTATTGGCTGCTGATTTAAAAGAAACCAAAAATACTTCCTGTCCCCCCTGGTCAAGAGTTTGAGAGCCCTGACCTAGCAGCTTAACATGACTAGAGCCAAAAGCAGCAGACCCCATCCCTGGTCCTGGAGATCCACAGGCTCTACAGCCTTCTGTTTTCACATTTGAAATCCACATTTGAGACCCTTTGAAACCGGGTTAGAATGTAAGCTAGCTCTATACTAGGTTCACCATCACTTGTTACCAAGCCGATATTAAAATTCAGCTGGGTTTTAGGTCAAAATGGTCCCACAGCATGCTTGTTATCCTGGCTAGCTAGCTAGCTAACTGTTGAATTACATTCAAAACAGAAGCTACAATAAACGCAATTGTATACAGAGATATGGAAGAAAATGTGTCCTGTAGCCATGAGTTAAATACAGAATGTCTATTCTACTGTCCAAATAAGGGAGGATTCCATGTTTTGTGGGATGATTGTCAACCCTAAATCAAGCTATAAGCTAAAGTGTAACTACAACCGTGATTCAGTGTTGCCTTCAAGAGTGAAATTAGACATTGAAAAGGGGAGGGGATGTAACAATAATTCAAAATCTAAAGAATGACCTTGCTGCTTTAGAATGTTGGATTTTGTACATCATTAATTTTAGAGCTGTTAAAAGGCCGAGGTGGCTGGTTATTGAAAATTAATTCACACGCTTGGACCAGTCAGATTTGAGTATTCAGCCAAGCCATTGTATAATTAGTGCTAAAACTAGACCCTACGGTCTAGGACCAGCATTTGGGGTCCCCTAGTAATATGTTGCTTTAACTATTTAAGGTGTGAGATCACAAATATGTGTTTAGAATGTTCTTAACCGAACATTCTAATGCTGATGTCACAATCGCTACTGGTAACTGAAAGCCATGGAGTTCTAGAACACTGACTCAGAATTTTGAAAAAAACATTAAAAAGACAAAAAACCCTACTTTTCAAAGGGTTAGCCTGCTGCACTCAGTAAAGTCTAACTGAGCTCTATCTGTTATTCAGGGACATCTCCCAGATTGCCCACATTCTCCAGCTATTTGTACTTTCTCTTCTGCCCGACGCTGATCTACAGGGAGTCCTACCCCAGGTGAGGCCAACGCTCATACACAACCGTACATTTCATTTACTTCTTTTTTTGCTTTTAATCTTCCTTTCACCAGGCGGTCCCGTTGAGAGACTGCATATGATCTGTTTACCAGTGGAGGTCTGGCCATGTGTGCAGTACACACACTGTGTGAAGGCTTTGATAGACATCAGCGACACACGATTAAGAGCAGATACTGGAGACAGTTCCATACCTCCTGAATATCCTCCAGGAATGTTGATTTAAAGTCTTTCAGCAAAGCAGCTCTCTGGAGCAGGGGTGTCCACTCTCATCAGTTCACATAGAAATGTATGCCTTGTAGTAATTTGATCAAGGATTGAGAGCACAGATTATAGGACCTGCCGATGGCTATAGCATACAAAAGATGAGCTGTGTGGCCAAAAGTATGTGGACACATGACATCCAATATCTCATCCAAAAATGTGGGAAATAATATGGAGTCGGGCCACCCTTTGCTGCTATAACAACCTCCACTCTTCTAGGACGGCTTTATACTAGATGTTGGAGCATTGCTGCAGGGATTTGCTTCCATTCAGCCAGAAGAGCATTAGTGAGGCCCGGCATTGATTTGGCAATTAGGACTGGCTCACAGTTGGCATTCCACCTGATCCCAAAAGTATTGGATGGGGTTGAGGTCAGGTCTCTGTGCAGACCAGCCAAGTTCTTTCACACCATTCTCAACAAAACCGATTTTATATGGACCTCGCTGTGTGCCAGGGGCATTATGCTGAAACAGGAAAGGGCCTTCCCCAAACTGTTGGGTGTTGTAGTCTGTATTTCCCGGTCACTTGTCTCCCCAGTACTGTCTCTGTGTCTGTGTTCCCTGAGCTGCTTCACTCCCCTGTACTTGTGCGATTTCACTATTCGGGTGGTTCCGGGTTTTCATGGTTTCCCCCCTTCTTTCCAGTCTCGCTTTACTTTCTTCCTGCTGATTTCTAGTTTTACTAATTTCTACTAATCCCTACTAACTTATAGATTGTAAAGTACTAACCTCACTAATATACTAACATGTGAATATTACTAATGGACTAACACACACTAGTTTTGGGTTTTTGATAGTTTAGATCACTATACTAATACATTAACCAGTCTCCCCTTTTCCATGCTGCGCTGTAGCTCCACCCCTTTTCTTTCTAGCCTGCTCTAACGCTGAGTTCTGCAATTGCCTGCACCTGTCTCTTGCTCTGACTGCACCTCTCTCTCTCTGCACGTGTTTTACCTGCTTCACCCAGGCCGTCTATTATCATTGTTGTCTATGTGATTCCAGTCCGCGTTTTGTCAGTCCCCTGTCATTGAATTAGTTTTCCTAATGTTCTTCACCTGGATGTTGTTTGTTACTCCTCCCTCACTCACTTAACCCCTCCTTGATTGTTATCTTCCCCAGTGTATAAATGTCAGTCTTTTCCACCTGTTCAGTGTCAGAACGTTGATCATATTCATTGTGCCGATTATTTGTAAGCCTTTGTCTATTGAGATTCCTGCGACACCCCTTTGCCCGACTTCGAGTTTGCCTGCCCCTTTTGGTTTTGTTTGCTTCTGGTTTGACCTTCGCTTTGCCTTGACTTCTATTTTGCCTGTCCCTTTGTACCTTCGCAATTCTGATCTCCTGGTTTTTGATTTTTTGCCTGTCTTTTCACTATTCTTTTGGAAACTCGATTTGGCACCGTCCTCTCTCTGACTACCTGGCTTCGAACCTCGGACTGATTAAAGACAACGTTTTTTGGATTTCCCTGGTCTGCGTGTGGGTCCTTACACAGAACATCACAGTTGGGAGTATCACAGAATCATCTAGAATGTGATTGTATGCATTGAGATTTGCCTTCACTGGAACTAAGGGGCCTAGATCCAGGCCATGAACAACAGCCCCAGACCAAAGGGTGTCCAGAAACTTTTGGTCATATAGTGTGTGACTGTAAAGCTCAAAGAGCAGCTTCGTAAAGACAGTGTTCCCAAACTATACGTAAAAAGGCTTTTAGTCTGTGCTTCACAGTTCACTCATTTACTGAGATAGGTAGGCACTCCTGAGGACGGGGTATGCTAACAGTCCTATGTTCTAAGGCCCAATGATGCACAGACTGCAGAACTAACAATGAGTTATACACAGCTCAACAACTTACATACACGGCTATAGCTTTGCTTTATGTCAAAGCACATATATGCTCCTCTTGATTACCAATGTGCCTGATTTTCTGTTTTCCCTAGTTTTTAAATCAGTATTACTACCTTTAATCATTTGTTTAAATATGATATCTCATAACAGGAACCCCTACATAAGGTGGAACTATGTTGGAGTGACCTTTGCTCAGGTAAGTCAGTGTTCCGTTTTTGGGCTAAAGAGGAAACTAAATTTCCTGTCTCTCTTCAGTTGAATTTGCACCTGTTTGCATATCCCCAGGCAAGCAAAGCAAATCTAAACAGTTCCAACATTGTATTGTGTATTGTATTGTGGAATATTGTATCCATGGCAGCTAGTGAGTGCCTCCGTTACACTCCATTACATTTTATTAAAACAAATTAATACAGGGGTGATATTATTTATTTAAAATATCAATTTAGTGCTAAATAGAGATGTGCCAATATTCCTTTTATATGTTTCTGTATGATAAATACTTTTTTTTGTTTTAAAATTTTATTATGCATTCTAAAATGCATAATTTTTTGGGTCTTGCAACTCACACAACACAACTATTGCACTTGTGTCCCAGGATTTAATCTACCTATTTGCTTCCATTGACTTCATGTGCACCTGCACATAAAATTCCTTCCTCTCAGCACCAGGGATTTTGGGCCCCATGAAAAGATTTGACAATAGGCCCCACCACCCCAGGCCAGCCAAAAAAATCCAGGGCCCTTGGAATTGTCCTAACCCCCCCCCCCCCCCCCATACAGCACCTCTGTGCAGCACACAGTTACTTAATTTAAACATATAAACTCTGAAATCTTGATTTAAAAGTAAACTCCATTTGAAATCCTTGGCCTCAGGAGTATATTAGAGGACTGCATTCAGGCTTGTGTAACTCAGGTCCCCCACCCAAACGGGCTCAGACCGCGTGTGTTTGAGACCTCTGCTGTTCTCCTGCAGATCCTGGGCTGTCTGTTCTATGCATACTTCATCCTGGTGAGGCTTTGCATTCCTGTCTTCATGAACGAGAACAGCCAGCCCTTCAGCACTCGAACCCTGGTCCTCGCGCTGTTCCACTCCACCCTCCCAGGTACCCGTGCCGCTGAGTCCCCCTGCTGAACGCTGAGTCCCCCTGCTGAACGCTGAGTCCCCCTGCTGAACGCTGAGTCCCCCTGCTGAACGCTGAGTCACCCTGCTGAACGCTGAGTCACCCTGCTGAACGCTGAGTCGCCCTGCTGAACGCTGAGTCCCCCTGCTGAACGCTGAGTCCCCCCTGCTGAACGCTGAGTCGCCCTGCTGAACGCTGAGTCCCCCTGCTGAACGCTGAGTCCCCCCTGCTGAACGCTGAGTCGCCCTGCTGAACGCTGAGTCGCCCTGCTGAACGCTGAGTCACACGCTGAGTCCCCCTGCTGAACGCTGAGTCCCCCTGCTGAACGCTGAGTCCCCCTGCTGAACGCTGAGTCACCCTGCTGAACGCTGAGTCCCCCTGCTGAACGCTGAGTCCCCCTGCTGAACGCTGAGTCCCCCCTGCTGAACGCTGAGTCGCCCTGCTGAACGCTGAGTCCCCCTGCTGAACGCTGAGTCCCCCTGCTGAACGCTGAGTCGCCCTGCTGAACGCTGAGTCGCCCTGCTGAACGCTGAGTCCCCCTGCTGAACGCTGAGTCGCCCTGCTGAACGCTGAGTCACCCTGCAGAACGCTGAGTCCCCCCGGCTGAACGCTGAGTCCCCCCGGCTGAACGCTGAGTCCCCCCGGCTGAACGCTGAGTCCCCCCGGCTGAACGCTGAGTCCCCCTGCTGAACGCTGAGTCCCCCTGCTGAACGCTGAGTCCCCCTGCTGAACGCTGAGTCCCCCTGCTGAACGCTGAGTCACCCTGCTGAACGCTGAGTCGCCCTGCTGAACGCTGAGTTGGCATCTAAATATGAATCCCACAAACCATCAGCTACTGCTGGGATCATGAGCGTTTCTGCCACGTGCGATCGGTCACATGAACCAATCAGATTTGGGAATGTCACTCGAGCACCTGGAATGCTGGGTGGGGGACAGTGAGTGTATTTGCTGATTAGAGTGTTGGGCTCAGTTTGGGAATGCTGCTCTTCCTCTGGGGAATGCTGGGTGGGGGAAAATAAGGGTAATTGCTGATTAGTGTGTTGGGCTCAGTTTGGGAATGCCGCTCTTCCTCTGGGGAATGCTGGGTGGGGCACAGTGAGTGTATTTGCTGATTAGAGTGTTGGGCTCAGTTTGGGAATGCCGCTCTTCCTCTGGGGAATGCTGGGTGGGGGACAGTGAGTGTATTTGCTGATTAGAGTGTTGGGCTCAGTTTGGGAATGCTGCTCTTCCTCTGGGGAATGCTGGGTGGGGGACAGTGAGTGTATTTGCTGATTAGAGTGTTGGGCTCAGTTTGGGAATACTGCTCTTCCTCTGGGGAATGCTGGGTGGGGGACTGTGAGTGTATTTGCTGATTAGAGTGTTGGGCTCACTTTGGGAATGCTGCTCTTCCTCTCAGGAATGCTGATCCTGCTGCTCGCCTTCTTCGCCTTCCTGCACTGCTGGCTCAACGCCTTCGCTGAGATGCTGCGCTTCGCCGACAGGATGTTCTACAAGGTGAGACTCACACACACACACACATACACACACACACTAACATACACACACACACTACACACACATACAAGCTTCTCTGGGTTACAGTCACCTTTCTCATCTCAAGTTAAACTCAAACCATTGAGCAGGTTTCATTCTCAGTCGCTTCTTTCATTTTTGCCTGTTTGACAGTTCAGGCAGATGGGCTTCTGACAGCTCCCACAGAGAGAAGATGAGTTGGCATTCCTATTGGACAGGAAATAATAGCTCTCCTTTCCCATAGCATTGAGATTCATTTGTAACATTTAGCCCTGAAACTCTGAAAAAGATAGTAGTTTATTCCTTTTTCCAGCTAGTTTATCATCCCAATTTCTCCTGATCAACCCATTTTATTAGTTATTGTACCGTTGAGCAAAGGTACTAAATCTGTGACATCAGTAACACGCCCTGTTACGTGTAACAATGATGAATAATAAATGTGTCTTTAAAAGACTTCACTCAATGCTAAGCTCCTCCCCTTTCTCCCAGGATTGGTGGAACTCCACTTCCTTCGCTAATTACTACAGGACCTGGAATGTGGTGGTCCATGACTGGCTGTACTCCTACGCGTATCAAGACTTCCTCTGGGTAATCTCCCCTCACTACCAAACCTGAGTTATCAGGTGTACAGTTAGTGGATGATTAATGTCTCATGTATGTGATTATTTGCCTTAATGACTGTGCTCCCAATTTCAGGTTCAAAATACATATTTCTGCTTTTTTTGTTATGACTGTATACTATGTTTCATTTATAAACAGCAGCCTCAATCGTTCTGATTCGTCGAATGCTGATCTCACGCCACCGTTCTGACCTCTGACCCCTGACCCCTCCCAGCTGTCCAGGCGCAAGTCTCGAACGGCAGCCATGTTGTCCGTGTTCGTCGTGTCCGCGGTGGTGCACGAGTACGTCTTCACCGTCTGCTTCGGGTTCTTCTACCCGGTGATGTTCTGCCTCTTCGCCGTCATTGGGGGTGAGTGAGGCGAAGCTGGGTCGAAACAGCTCATTTCTCCGATGCAGTTTACCGCCGGTTGATTCAATTAGCGGTATTAATGTGACGAGCAGCGCTTTGTCGTTTGAATGCATAACAACGCAATTCCTTGCGCCCACACCCCCAAACCCCCCCCCCCCTTTGACAACATCGGGTGACACCAACGGTCGACCGCACCGGGTGTCACCAACCCTAGTGACGCCACTGACCGGTATTCTTCACTGACGATCCATTCATGCAGGTGGATATTTCCAGAAGGAATTATCTGGAGGGTAGAATGGCAGTGGCCTCTCACATGATCAAACCTGCGACCTCAAATGGTTTGTTATTCATTTTGATCCCCTCTGGAGAATGCCTATAATGATACACAGTGTGAGAAGTCAACCTGTCAGCAAAGGGCTCTTTACAAAAATAACGTAGAATAAAAATGGATGGATCAGATCATCACATCTCTCTTTTAGTGCATAATTATTTTACATTATCAGCCACATACTGAAAACCCAGTTGTTTTCACTGTATTTTGGTTCAACAAACCTTGAACATTGAAGTATTTTTGTAAATTTATTACCCCTGGCTGTGCTGCATCCAAGACTATATCCTCATACTCACCTGCTAAGCAATACGTCCTCAATGTCCGTGAACGCTGGTTGTGACCCAAATGACTTACAGTACATCATCTCTGCTCTTTGCCTAAACCCTTATGTACGCTCCTTTGTAAATTTCTCTGCACAATGCCCCTACTAAATACCTAACGTAAATACAATGCAATGTTTCGCTTTTCTGCACCAAAGACTGGAGTGAATTCTGAAAGCTACTGGCTCTGCCCAGCGGTTCGACGCTGAGTCTTTTTAAACACTGCCTCTTTGAGGAAACGCCCTGGGGTATCGCAGCTGCCTCGGTGACATTCCCCAGAAACTCAGAAATAAAAACATGCGATCATCACATGATCGTCGTGTGATCTTCCTGTGGTGGAGAATGAGAGGGGCGTACTAGAGAAACAGCACAATTTAACAAAAATACGGAGGTCATTCTAGAAGCTAAATAATGAGTGATATTGGATTTCCACTTCCTTGTTTGGAACTGTTCAGAGATTAATCTGTGAATAATGCACTGATGGGCAGTGTGCTTTTTTATTTGAGAGCACGGTGTTTACATGGGATTAACTTCATTAGCCTGAATGGGATTAAGAAAACACCAGAAACTGTAGGAATAATGAGTGCTTCCCACACACCTTACTCTGGTAAGGTATTGAATTTCCTACGACAAAAATTCAACAGTTCAAGGTAGATTTGATTCAGAGGATAAGGAAGAAATCCCGCACTTACAATCAATAAGTATTGCTTAATTATGTAAACGGTACACTGATTTTCAGCAAAATGCACATAAGGTCATTTGCTATATGTGCTTCGGTTCGCAAAACACAAGCATATCGCAAACTTAGACAAAAAACAGATAAGAATTCTGCCATTAACCATAAATTCATTCCAATTGTCAAGCAATATTGAACTCCTTGTCTACCTGCCTGCCTGCCTGTTTGTTTCTCTTTCTGTACACATGTCTGTACATCCTTATAACTTCTCCCTCTTCCTCTTGGCCTTTCTGTCAGTGGTGTTCAACTTCACCCTGAACGACAAGCGCAAAAGTCCCGTCTGGAACATCATCATGTGGATCTGCCTGTTCATTGGCCAGGGCATCCAGGTGTGTCTCTACTGCCAGGAGTGGTACGCCCAGAAACACTGCCCCCCCACTGGGGTGAGTTCTGCCTGGTAACAGCTACACACACACACGTGCGCACATACATGCTCACATAAACACATACACACACAGACACACACACACACGTGCGTGCACACAAACACACACACACATGCTCGCACAAACACACACACAGACACATACATACACACACACACACGCACACAATCACACACGCATGCACTCACTTATACACATACACACACACATACACGCATGCACTCACACTCATTATTATTATTATAGTACTCACTGCCTGTGTAAGAACACACATCACATGCAGTCATTGCAGGACGAGCAGAGTTTTGGCCTGGTGGCTGAGTGAATGGGGATTATGTGGGGGGAGTATTTATGGGGGGGTGGGGGTGGGGGGGGGGCATGGGGGTATTTACAGCGCTGTAATCGGCTGTAATTCCCCAGATGTGAGCTTCCTGTCCTGAAGAGACAGATGGCACATGAAGCATTCGCTTTCGTCAGAAACAGACGAAACCCGTCGTGTTGGAGACAGGCCGAGCAATTATTCAACCTAAACACACAATTCCCCCCACACAAAAAATACATCAATAAACAACGCTTCATTCAGCCAAACGCTGGTATTGAGAGGTTATTTTAGACGAGCATAAGAATAAATATTTTGAGAAAGGAGGCGGAGATCGTGAGTAATCTTAAAAGACTACCGTTACGCAAGTTTAACTGTAGGACATTCCAAACTAACCCAGTAATGGGTTAACGTTTCGTTTTCTTAGGGTGTGGAAAGTTTTGAAAACCTCTTTATTTTATTGGGCTGCCAACAGATCTTTAATGTGTTGAAGTGTGAGGTGGATTTATTTACAGTGGAGCTGTTTTTGGTGGGCAGTTGATAGAAACGTTACAATGTCGTTACAGTGCTATTACTCCTCACAACCTCTCTGCAATGTTGTAAAACGTTGCAGCAACGTTTTCAGCATGACGTAAATGAGATATTATCTGCTGGGCGACAGAAAGAGGAAGCTGCTAATTTGCATTGGGCTAGATTTCAGATAAAACTGTCCAACGAACACCTTACACCCTGCAGAAAATATACTGGCCCTGACTAATACAAATGAGATTTCGTAATTGAAAAACAGAAATGTGTGTTGGAGAAATGTCAAATCCTCAGATTTTGCAAAGAAACGTCTTACTGAGCGAAATATACATAATCATATAAACAACGTTTTCCTGAATATTGGTTCAAAGGTATTTGTTCCCTCAAAACCAATCAGAATTTTACTGCTGCCAAAAGGATTTGTGTTTTGAATGTTTATTTGACCCAGCTCTGTCTGAGACCCCAGATTTAAAAGTTTAAAATCTATTTGTTTTTTTTTCTGGGGGGGAGCAGAAAAGTGTTTGGGAGCTGGTGATTCCCCGTTCCTGGTCCTGCAGCTACCAGCGGTGATCTCCTTCTCACCATGGCCACCAGGGGGAGCCGCTCAGCCGATCAGCCGATCAGCCCTCGGAGTTCTACGGTCTCTCTCTCTGTGGTGCTTGTGGTGCGTGCCTCAGCCCTGGCTCACCCTGTTCTGAAAATGCAGGGCTCCTGTGGACTGGATCAACAGCAGCAGAAGGGATTTAAATCAGCCGCTCGAAAGAAAAACAAGAGGGGAGTTTATGAAGCAGAGAAACTTGGAACATGATCTCTGTCTTCTCTTCCAGTACTCATATTGGTTCCCACATTCATTTTGAGACACAATTCCAGCCAGAAAATCAGTGTTATAATGAACTAATTTTTTATTGTACCTCAGCGAAATCTCTTAATGACCAAAGGTTGGATCAAATTATTTTACTTTTTTATAATCACCATGCTTAAGTTAAACCTTTTTTGTATTATACTTTATGCTTTTGTACGTTTTATTGTAACCATTGTAAAATTTAATTACAATATTCAATTAAAAGAAAAACTTTTACCGCTACAACTTTTAGTGAGAAACAACTTGCTATGCACTTTGCTAAAAACAGTTCACCTGCAACAGTTATCCTGGGTTATAGAATTTGATTTTACACGACCAAATATGGTATAAAAAGGTTAGAAAGGACTGAAGGCGTCACTACGGTTCTTCTGCATGCGCACTGAAATGCAGCTTCCCTTTACTGTCATTCCAGGATACAGACCACAAAGAGCAAAATGCACAATGCCCTCTCACAGAGCTCGTATGAGTCCTTTGGGGACTCGTGTATAAACAAGCTCACTCTTTCCCTCAGCACTTTTCCAGGTTATTACTACACCCCACCGCCCCCCCGCCCCCCCGTGTAAATGAAGCATCACTGCGGTGCTGATGTGCTCTTACTTGCTGATTCAGATTTTGAGTTTATTTGGTATCTGGTGTCTCCTGCTCTCTTCCTCTCTCATTTATCTGACGGATGTGAAAATGCAGGCTGTGTTCACTAAAATATTCAGCTCTGGTAGAGCACATTTTATATCTAGAACTCACACGAATGCTGTTAAACTAACACTGAGCTTTTTTCCGTGCACTAAGTGCGATAGTTGCCTTGACGGTGTGATCGATACGGGACAGCATTAGCACCCAAAGCTCTCTGTGAGCCATGAGTCCAGCGGTGGGTAACCAGGCCAGATCGATGCCCCCGTATGGGGTCAGCCGCCGACCTCTGTGGGGCTGTGGGAGATGAGGCTCTCCTGTGGAGCAAGGCGAGGGTCGGGTTCTACGAACCCCGTGCTGGTTTAGCTCTTAGCTCCCAGCGTTCATCTTAACTACACAGTAGTAGAATCCCTACTGCCCTCAATAATGTCCTGATCGTATCGCTAAATGTTGCTTCATCTGTGAAACTAGCACTTCTCTATGTTTTCTTTCTTGGGTTTAGTGTACAGTTCTTTATTTTAAATCGCAGTTCCTCTTGTTCCTTCAAGTGGTGTCACCACATACTCCGCAGACTGACCAAGTCATCTCCTGCCTTCTTGTCTGTCTGCTGTTGGTTGGCAACAGGAACCAGGACGGAAATGATAGAACTGTAAAAGTATGATTCTAGAAAACATTGAGAAACACGAGTTTTGCAGTAACATTCAGTGACACAATAAGAATATTACTGAGGGTAGGAAGGAATCCACTGTGTAGTTAAAATAAATGACGAGGCTAAGAGGTAAAGCAGCATCAGGAGCAGTTCTGTTCCAGTGTGTGGATGGGTCACATGGTCTGGCATCTGTTAAGGCTCTGCTCCAGTGTGTAGATGGGTCACATGGTCTGGCATCTGTTAAGGCTCTGCTCCAGTGTGTGGATGGGTCACATGGTCTGGTATCTGTTAAGGCACTGTTCTAGTGTGTGGATGGGCCCCATGGTCTGGTATTTGTTAAGGCTCTGTTCCAGTGTGTGGATGGGCCCCATGGTCTGGTATCTGTTAAGGCACTGTTCCAGAGTGTGGATGGGCCCCATGGTCTGGTATCTGTTAAGGCACTGTTCCAGTGTGTGGATGGGCCCCATGGTCTGGTATCTGTTAAGGCACTGTTCCAGTGTGTGGATGGGCCCCATGGTCTGGTATCTGTTAAGGCACTGTTCCAGAGTGTGGATGGGCCCCATGGTCTGGTATCTGTTAAGGCTCTGTTCCAGTGTGTGGATGGGCCCCATGGTCTGTTCCAGTGTGTAGATGGGCCCCACAGTGTGGTATGAAATTCAGACTGTACCAGTGTCGACTGTGGTACCCAGGGAGGCATGGATTTCAGCTAGCAGGACTTCCCTGTCTTATCACAATCCACCAGCCAACGGCAACAAACACTTGAGTTTCTGAGAAAGGCCTTATGGGGATTGTAGTCTTAATTATCTGCAGAAGGGAAACCAGATCTTATGGGTATGGAGGAAGAAGGAAGCTTACAGGCCAGACCTGGGTCAAATAATTTATGCAAAACAGGAACCTTTCTGGCAATTTAAATAATAAATACTTCCACACAATTGCACGCTTTGTTTAGAAAAATATTTCATTTACTTTACCCCCCCCCCCTCCCCCATCTGGCCATCTGGGAGGGAGTGACTGATCAGTCTTTCTGTCTCTCTTCTGTTTTCTGTTCATCTGGCACACTCACCAATGCCAAATGGAAGTAGTGCTGTTTATTTAACGTTACCCTACCCCGGAAATCAGGAAGCAGTACTTCTGACACTTCCTAGAGAACCAATGGCAGAGAAAATAAACATCTGCACGTTGCTCTCTTTCTGGAGCCGTGGCAAATGTCCTGGGACTGAGGTCAGGCATCTTTGCCTAAACGAAAGCAGACTGTGGAGTGGATAGTCTTGGTTTTGGAGTTCTGTACCTTGTCCCGATTCCACAGCTTCAGCAGCAATGAGTGCTGATCTATCCTCCTAAGTCCCAGAAATACAAGCCTCTGGTCTACATTTCAAGAGCCACGTATTCCACTGAAACCTGAACTACAAGGGACATTCAGTAAAAATGAAATAAATTATATTTTCACTACATGTTTATGTCATCCAGGACATTTGCATTACAACAAAAAATTAAAATATTTAATTTTTTTTTACTGGGTCTTGGGAGGGTGTAAGATTGGGTATTCCAAACTGGAGAGAAAAATGAAGGAAAAAGCATATTTTTTTTAAAAAGGAAAAGAGGAAAATTTAACACAGCAGAACATACACTCAGCAACACAGGAGTACAGAACGATACAGAAACGCTTGTGGATGACGCTTTAAAAACAATCCCAGAAAATTCCTCTAAAACAGGCTTTGGAGCCAAATCGCAAAAATATATTTCATAACGGATTCACAAACATATCATCACATCATCATCACACAGTACTGCAGTTAACATTCAGGAAACAGATTAGTCAGGAATATTTTATTGGCTCACTCATTACTCTACATTCCCACAAAAAAAAAAACATAACACAAAATTAACAGCAAACGTTTTTTTTTAAATGCACGTTGAGAAGAGGACTGCACCGTGTCCACACGCAACACAGCAGGAAGAGACGGGGCCTGGCCGTGTGTGAAAGTACGGAGGGATTTAAAAGAGAGAGAGAAGGGGAGGGATTGCCTCAGCGTTCTCCAGCGGGCAGGAGAGATGGCCGATGGGGGAGGGCAGAGAGAAGCGCTGAGCGGCGGTGGCGGGGGCGGGGGCGGGGGCGGTGCCGGTGGATTAGGGCCCGGCGAATCCGCACCCCAGTGACTCTCCCACAGACCCGCCGCTCTGCTCCGTAATCGCACGGATCGCTGAGGCCAGGGCGGATAAATCAGCTTTCGCCGCTTCATCTCCGTAAACAAGCGCCTGTGAAAGCGCTGCGGCATTTTTCATTTCCCACACGCCCGCCTGACTGCCTCTTCCTCGGGGACGGGATATGCAGAGTCCTGTCTGCAGGAGGCGGGGGGGGGGGGGGTACACAGGAAGAGAACGGTGCTTCACAGGAAGCGACTGGGGGTGCACAGGAAGTGAGCGGCACTTCACAGGAAGCGACTGGGGGTGCACAGGAAGTGGGCGGGGCGGCACAGGAAGCGATTGGGGGTGAACAGGAAGTGGGCGGGGCAGCACAGGAAGCAATTGGGGGTGGCACAGGAAGTGGGCGGGGCGGCACAGGAAGTGAACAGGCACGCATAGGGAGCGGGTGGGGTGGCACAGGAAGTGAGAAGGAGCGCATAGGGAGCGGGTGGGCACCAGGTGTGTCCCGGCTGTCGAGCAGACGGAGCTGTCAGTCAAAGCGGCCGACGCCATGAGGCGTGATGAGCCACTGTTTACGGGCCACGCCCCCCGTGACACGTCCCGGTGAGTCACCTGGAGCCACGAGCGTGGGAACATTTCAGGAGGAAAAAAAACAAACAAAAAAAACACACAAGGCAATACCAATACTGAAGACAAAGCTGAGAGAAAAAGTGGTGTTTGGAAGTGAGTGTTCATCCTCCTCTCGTTAACAGCAACAAAATAACCAACACATCAATAAAAAAAAAAAAGCTGAAAATTCCATTCTAAATACAGCAACAATAATGGATTGTGTTCACATAGTGCCTTCGGTCTCCTGACCTCAGTTTTAAGAGGAGACTCATCTCACACACTGACCTAACGTGCAGAGGCCATCTGAGGTGATGTCCGGCGGCCATTTTGTGCCAGAGTGCGCCACCGCACATCGGCCAAGCTGGAGGCGGAGGAAACTGCGTTTTCCAGACTGATTAAAACAAGCTGAACGCACCAGGAGCGAGTGAAGCGGCTCTCTGTAGACCTCCATCACGAGTTCCGACTGCAAGTGCAGAGACAGACCCCCAACACCCCAGGAGCGAGCGCTTTCTGCTGCTAAGTGCACGTATGCTTACTTTATCTCTCCATATAAATATTTACTCTGCATATATACACACACCAAACGCGCATCCATCAAGCGGTACACCTTTGAATGTCTGGCAGGCATTCCCCTCAGCCCAAGGACATGTAGCTGTGCCGACTGCCTTGTAAAGTAGAGGAATGACTCTGTGTGGTTAAATGAAGAATGACTCTGTAGTTAAAAGAAGAATGACTGTGCATGGTTAAATAAGAATGACTGTGTGTGGTTAAAAGATGTGTCTCACAGGGTTTCTCTGCCACAGCCAGCACTGGAAGGCTCGAGTTTGGGGTGTGACTGAGGGGGGGGGGGGGGCAGTGAGGACAGACCTGAGCCCTGTACCCCTGCCACACGGTCATGCGCATTTATAACAGATTTAAAGAGGAACAACTGAGTAACTGCAAATATGAATAACTACAGAAGAAGATGTGTGGCATGTATGGCTGCTCAGAAACAATGGGCCTTTCTCTACAGCCGCCTGTCTGATAAAGCATTCTGACCATGAGCCAGAGATAAGAGGTGAGTATCAATGCCTCTCACGTGCGCACACGTGAGGCCAGGAAGTCTATTTGCCCCCAAGGACTGCACAGAGAAGGATATGCAGAGTCCTGTCTGCAGGAGGCGGGGGGGGGGGAGGGGTACACAGGAGGTGAGCGGTGCTTCATAGGAAGCAAATTGGGGGGGGCACAGGAAGTGGGCGGGGGGCACAGGATTGACTGCACATGCCCACGTACAGGTGCCTGTGAACGCCTCAGCCAATCACACACCAGCTGGTACACATAACCAATCACAAGCAAACAAAGCATGTGGCAATCCAGGGCCATGTTGGGGAGCTTGTGGTGACAGGTTTATTGCTGACGTAGTACTCTAAATCCCACGCATATGCATGCGGGTTATCCACCAAACAGACAGCACCATCATGTTGGATTTATAGTCAGAGAAGCTAAAGTTAAGTGAGACCCAATTTCATCAACTTCCTTTGCAATCTTTGTAGGCTCCCTTGACCTACTTCCTGTTTAATTATTTACAGCGATGCTTCTCAGTTCTGGTCCCCCAGGACTATGATGTAATCTGGTTTTAGTTCCTACTGGAACTAAATTAAGTCCTTCTGGTTTTCCCTCTTTTTCCGTCAGTTCCGACTCTTACTGTAATTACTCAGGGTTAATTGAACTGACGATTGGTCGCTGACTTAAATTTGACTAAAAATGAATCTGCAAGTCGTTTGGGCAAGAAATCTGCCGTTGAAGGTGTGTGCTTGTCGCTTCTAAAAGCATACGAAAAGAAAATTAACCCTCAAATTATTTTTGTTCATTTTTTCAGATAAGCAACACAGTTTATGTTCAAGTTAACAGACTTCAAGTAACCAGACGTGCTTAACATGGGGCTGAATGGTTTTAAACAATTATCATGGCGCCCCTGTCTGGGATTCAGATGCATGCAGTGAAGCTGCCTGCGGTCACGTTTCAAGGACTTTTACACAAAATATATTCCATCACAATATACAGTATATTTCATCACATTCTAATTTCTACCCTTCCAGGGTAGAAATGCAGGCAGTCTTAACCCTCCCCACTAAAACCAGTTCTGTACAAACACGGAGTGGCGACATCACAGCCTATCACAAACAACTTCCCGCGAGCAAACACCGGCTCAGGACGCGTACGGTAAACAAACTCAGAACACCCTCCCAAATTCGCAGGAGGAGCAGACTTTTTAAAAGACAATTTAAAAAAGGAAACACACCTGTGCCTACCTCATAGTAGCGCAAAAAAAAACACACTAGTCTTTCACAGTGAGTTTAACACCACGTCAAATCCAGGTCTGTTTTCAAACTGAAGCCCAAGAAAACTTCATAACCTGAACCCAAAATTAACAATAACATGGGAGGAGTCATTTGGGATTCTAAAAAAATGAAACAAAAACATACAAAACATCTCTTGCATTCTGCAGCTCCCATTTTAGAACAGCCTGTATTTCAAGTAAACCACAGAGTACCATATTTTCCATTTGGAAATTATTATTTTTTTCAGTCTGAATTTGGATGAAGTGCCACGCCCCTCCAGCCGATGTCCTCCTATTTCTGAGAACGCTGCCTGGCCAATCGGTTCATGAAGCAGCAGGTCACCGTGGCGACGATGAACACGCCCACAAAAAGGGCAGAGGACACGCCCACTACCAGCGGGATGAGGATGAGATCCGTTGCTGTGGATAGAGAGTGAGACAGAGAGAGGGAGAGAGGGAGAGAGAGAGGGAGAGAGAGTGAGACAGAGAGAGGGAGAGAGAGTGAGACAGAGAGAGTGAGAGTGAGAGAGAGAGAGAGAGACAGTGAGAGAGGGAGAGGGAGAGAGAGAGAGGGGTTGAGGAAGGAGAGATAGAGAGAGAGAGAGAGGGACAGGGAGAGAGAGAGAGAGAGAGATATGTAAGGTCTGTTGTAAGCACAGCGGATGGAATATTGGCACAAGCCAAAATCAGGCACAGAATTCACAGCCATTGGCTGCTGGCTTCACACGCAGTCAAATGATAAAATGAATCAGGGGCAGGGGGGCAGACAGAGAAACAAACGGACAGATGGACAGACAGACAGAGAAACAGACAGACAGAGAGACAGACAGACAGAGAAACAGACCGACAGAGAGACAGACAGACAGAGAGACAGATGGACAGACAGAGAAACAGACAGACAGAGAGACAAACGGACAGATGGACAGACAAACAGACTCACGCAGACAGACAGAGACAGACGGACAGACAGAGAGACAGACGGATACAGAGATAAATGGACAGATGGACAGACAGACAGACTCAGGCAGACAGGCAGGCAGACAGACAGACATGCAGACAGACAGATGGACAGACAGACAGACTCACGCAGACAGACAGACTGAGGCAGGCAGGCAGACAGGCAGGCAGACAGACAGACAGACAGACGCACGCTCCGGGTCGGGTCGGGGCGGGGCGGGGCGGGGGGACTCACCGCGGGAGTACAGGTAGACGCGCACGCGGTCAGACTCCGCCCTGGCGCCCGTGCTGCGCCAGGCTCCGCCGGGGTCCTGCGCCCACACCTGGGCCAGGCAGCCGTAGAGGCCCTGGTCCTCGGGCTGCGCCGCGTGGACCCTCAGCCTGTAGCACCCCGCCGCCAGCCGCTCCACGCTCACCTCGCTCCCGTTGCCGTAGAAACGGGCCAGGCCGTCGTGCGTCAGCGCGGCCAGGGGCCTCGTGGCTCCGCCCTCCTCCACCTCCAGCGGCTCCGCCCCCTCCGCCCCTCCGGGCACCTCCCTCCTCATCAGCCACTGGACCTCCACCCGGAACGGGCCGCCGGTCGTCACGGAGACGTTGCAGAGCACCGACACTGTGCTCCCGCGCTTGAGCAGGGGACCGGGGGGGATCTCCGCTACCGTGGAAACGCTGACTTCTGCAGAGAGACAGAGAGAGCGAGAGAGAGAGTGAGAAACGGGGAAAAGACAGAGAGAGGAAAGGGGGATACAAAGAGAGAAGGCGACAGAGGGAAGAGAGGAAACAGAGGGAATGGTGACGAGAGGAGTGCGTCTTCTGAACCAAACAAGCACAACAGCTGCAGTACATACCGCTGATGCAACCTGTTATGCAAAAATAGTGCCTCAGAGTGATCACATGCCCACTGCGTGTGCACAGCAGTCCCGCTATAAACCCCCCAGGGCCCAGGTAAGGTTAAATAAACAGCTGAACAGCCACACGTACTGAAGGCACCGCATGCACCTTCAGTAGCCCGAGGACTGATTGATATGGGGATAGATCCTGTGTACCGGTAATGCTCTCTCACACTCCAAACAGCTCCAAATTTCACCTCATCCCCACATGACAACACCACATGACACCACATGGCACTGAATGGTGGGATTCATGTATGATACGCAAAGCAATTCAGCATTTATTACCTCACATTTACAAAGCAGAGCATTATGCAAAATGATGTAGCAGGACCTTTCATCTATTAAGTTAATTTGCGAAAGTGTTTTGACCATCGCAGTTTGGCAAACTTCATCAACAATAATAAAAAGAATAAAACATAATTCAAGAATAAAAGATGGATGGAGGCAAACTGCTCCCCTTCCTCGCGCTTTCATCCCTTCCGTCAACTGGCAATGCCAAATACAGTGGAGCAAGCAAGTTACTATAAAGGAAGTCAGTATAAAAAGGAGTCTAGTCAGATTGTAGCTTGCTGGGGAACTTAATTCCATCAGAACAACCTGCTAGACCCTCACCAGTCTGGCTTCCGATCCAGGCACTCAACAGAGACTGCGCTCCTGGCTGTGGTGGAGGCACTCGCCACTGCAAGAGCCTCACGCCTCTCCTCTGTCCTAATCCTTCTTGACCTGTCTGCAGCCTTCGACACGGTCAACCATAAAATACTCCTCTCCACCTTGGCTGAGATGAGCATTGCTGGGACTGCCCTGTATTGGTTCGCTTCCTATCTTGCAGATAGGTCCTACCAGGTCACCTGGATGGGGTCTGCCGCTGCTTCTCATCCCCTTGTTACTGGAGTCCCACAGGGACCTGTACTGGGTCCTCTGCTGTTCTCCATATTCACCAAATCTCTTGGTTCAGTCATTAATTCACATGGTTTTTCCTATCATTGTTATGCAGACATGCAACTCTTCTTCTCTTTCCCCCCCTCTACCTCACAGGTTAATGATAAAATATCTTCCTGCCTGGCTGACATCTCAACCTGGATGGCCAGCCACCACCAGAAGCTCAACCTCAACAAAACTGAGCTGCTCTTCTTCCCATACAAGACCTCCCTACTACGTGAGCTCTCAGTCATGGTCGATGGCACCACAGTGATTGCCTCTCACTCTGCAAAGAGCCTGGGGGTGGTCCTGGACAACCAGCTGGACCTCAAGGAGCATGGAATTAAGTAAAAGTAAGAAAGTAATGTTTGGAATGGGGGTAGTGTCATATAAAGGAATTTCTCTCAAAATGTGTCACCTAGACATTACTAATCAATTACTCAGTCAAAGGAGTATTCTCCCTGCTCATGTGGGCAGGAATTTCAGCAGTCAGCCGCTCGGTCTTACCTTTGGTCTGGAGGCGGACGCTCACCCCCTCCGATCGACGAGTGACAGTTGGCGGGGTGGCGGGCCCTGGGCTGGGGTTCCCGGCGTAGACGCTGACCACGCACAGGTACACCCCCGCGTCGGTCGGGTAGGCGGAGAACAGCCGGAGGGAGTACCGCCCCTCCCCCACCTTCTCCATGGCGCCGCCCGCTCCCCTGCTGGTATCGTCCCCCCAGGTCACCACCCCGTCCGGGCTCAGACGGGCCACCTCCATCTCTGCCCCTGCCCCACCCTCCCCGGCCCCGCCCCGCCTCATCCACTGCACCAGCAGGGCGGAGCGTGACTCCGCCCTGACTCCGCCCACCTCACACATCATGCTGAGGGGAGACCCTGCTGAGAGAGTGACCTCCCCCCGTGGCGTCATGGCAACTGTCACCTTGTCAGTTGGAACTACAGAGGGAGTGCGGAGTGTGAGAGACAGAGAGAGAGAAAGAGAGAGAGAGAGAGAGAGAAAATGACATCAGCTTTCTATTTCAAATGTAGCGTTTTTGAAACATTGTTTTATACATAAAGAAGAGCAGCAGTCTGCTGAAGGACTAAAACAGAGGATGTGAGGGAGAGAGAGGGAGTCAGGAGCGTCTGTGGACTTCAGTGTGACATCACACACACAGGCACTCACACACACACACACTGGCACTCACACACACACACTGGCAGACACGTGATTCACCATTTGGCCGTTCTCAGCCATAGGAAGCTTCAAAGCGCTCGGCCAGCATAGCCTGGAGATAAGACAGAGCAGGAACTGGGGGGTGGCCGTCTGAGCAGTGAGTGTGTGTGTCTCTGTGTGAGTGTGGATCTGCATGTGTGTGTGTGTGTGTGAGTGTGGATCTGCATGTGTGTGTGTGTGTGTCAGAGGGGGTGTCCATCCCCCTCCCCCCTCCCCCCTCCTCTCTTTCACTAGATAAAATATGCAGTTTTTTTAGTTAGAAGTTAATTTGGGCATCTGATTCCTGCATCGAGGTCTGGTGTTCTACATTTCATCACTGATATTTTGGAATATTCTGCTATCTTTTGGTTTTTGGATTTCAGTCTTGGTACACCCTTAGATTACTTTTGGACAAACAAGCCGTGGTTTGGTGTCTTCTTTCATTCATTTCTAGTGTGACTGCCCATGTCTGTAACCTTCGTTAATTGTTTTAAGTAGTTTAAGTAGCTGAACTTCGTTTTTAGATTAGACGTGAATATGTGTTGTAACTTCAATCTTTAAATCTTCATTTTAATCTGGTTTCAAGTTGCACCTTTTGATAAGGTTTTTGATCCAACAGTTTGCTCTGACTGTCATCAAATTATGCGATTTAATTGATATCTTATGATGATAATAGTCAAATTAAATCAAATAAATATATTTTACATGTTGGATAAGTTCAGGTGTTTTAACTGTTGATGCGCTTGTGTTTGATATTCAGGACATCAAACGATGGTGTGAACGGTTAAAACTGCTGGGTTTGGAAAATTAAACATATTTTACTTAATCCTCACTTCCGTGACAGCACACACGCACAGACAAACACATGCGCACACAAACACACACACTCACACGCGCTAACAAGCACACATCCAAACACACACACACGCACAGACAAACATATGCGCATACAAACACAAACACACTCACACGCGCTAACATACATGCTCACACACGCTAACGCACTTTCTCTCTCTCTAACACACACACACACACACACACACACACCATAGCACTCAAAGTGAGTACAGGACAGATTATCTCCCAAACAGAACTGGACCTGTTTTCCAATCCAATATGAGCTAAAAAGACAAACTGATCCTCAGACAGCCCTCCAAACCTGAGAGCATTAATGAATATTGCCCATGATTTTAACATAACATAACATAATGAGGTGAACAGACCATTCAGCCCGACAATGCTCACCATTTTTTTGACTAAATTAGTGCTCTGATTACCTACCGACTAGATAGTATCTAACCCTGTAGCAAGCCTAGTCTTGAAAGACCCCAGAGTTTTTCTGCCACAACAGAACTCCACCTGAAGAATCTCTTGTAGTTCACTTTGTTGATCACCTTTATGAATTTAAATGCCTCAATCAAATCACCCCTGAGTCTCCTTTCGAAGACATTACGCATCTTAAGTCTTTCCTCATAGCTTTTATCTTTCATACCAGGAAACCATTTGGTTGTCCTTCCTTGAACCTTCTCCAGAGCCTCTATATCTTTCTTGTAGTACAGTCCCCAGAACTGCACACAATACTTCAAGTCTGGTCTCAGAAATGTATTGTATAAACTAAGTATAACTTGCTTTGATTTACACTCAATACTTTAGGCTATTTATCCTAGCATCTTGTTGGCCTTTTTTTTTTTTACTGCTACAGCACAGTTCCTAGAACCTGAAAGACTTTGATCAACCATTACTCCCAAATCTTTTTCATATTGAGTAATCCTGCCTAATGTTTTAATTTCTCACATGCAAAACTTTACATTTGGGTATATAAAATTTCATTTACCAGGTTTCCGCCCACTTCTGAATGGTATTTAAATCTTCTTGGATTACTTTAGTAGATTCCAGACTAATAGCTGGGTCTCCCAGTTTTGTATCATTAGCTAATTTGACCAATGTACTTTCTATATCCCTGTCAAGGTCATTGATATATATGAGAAAGAGCAGTGGTCCCAGCACAGATCCTTGTGGGACTCCACTTCCAGCTGTATCCTGCTCTGATAATCTCGCTCCTGCTACTGCGCTTTGTGTTCTACCCTGTAGCCAGGTCCAAATCCACTCTGAAATACGTCCTCTAATTCCTACTGTCTTCATTTTACACGAGTCCCTCATGGGGTACCTTATTAAATGCCTTTTGGAAATCTAAGTATATAATATCATAAGCCTAGCAATAATCAAAACACATGGTAGCTTCTTCAAAGAATATCAGAAGGTTTGTCAGGCATGACCTTCCCTTGAAAAAACCATGCTGGCTATCCCTTAGGAGTTTGCTATTTTCAAGAAACACCTACAATTTGTCTCTAAAGCTAGATCCCAGTATTTTACATGTGATGCAAGTTAAACTGGCAGACCTGTAGCTTCCTGGATCAGTACGGTCCCCTTTCTTACATATTGGTATTATATTACCTTGCTTCCAGTCCTTAGGTATTTCTCCTGTTTCTAAGGACTGCCTAAAAATGCCTGCGAGTGGTTTAAAGATCATCAGACCAAACTCTTTGAGTACTCTTGGATATATGCCATCAGGGCCTGCTGCCTTACTTGTCATTAGTTTAAGTAATACATCCAGTACTTCTTTATCCTCTATTTAAATATCTGATAAGACATTCTGAGTACTGAATATGCCTTCCAGTCTATTAGTCACCTCTTCTCTAGTAAAACTCTCAACAAACCTGTTTAAGGCATCAGCTATATCTGTTTTTAGAAAGCAATGCTCCTTCATTTCTGATGCACCTGATATCCTCTTTGACTTTCCTTTTCCTACTAGAGTATTGAAAGAAATGTTTAAGATTACTTTTTGCATCTCGGGCAATTTGCCTTTCAGAGAGCCTCCTGGCTTCATGTAGTTCTTTTATTAATCTTAGCACGCATATTACCATATTAAGCCTTGTGTCCTATCCCTCATTTCCCATGTCTTCTGTTTAGCCTCGCGCATCTTGTCTTTGTTCGTACGATCTTTGTCCTCTCTCTGCTCCCTCCCTGCAGAGCAGGCATGCCCGCGCTGACAGCTCCAGCGATCTCCCGGATCAGCTGACTTCTCCCACCTGCTCTCTCAGCATTCTGCCCGCTTCCACCCCTCGCATTTATCACGGTATATATCCTCGGTTCACCCGCAACTCATCGGCAGATCATTGTTTCAGCCTAGCCGGTTGCGTTTCTTCGGCTCCAGCCTCAGCGACATTTCTCCGTTCATCCTGTTTCCTGGTTCCTGTCCTAGCCCGCGGCTAGCTCGCCTACCCGCCCCCTCTTCTTCAGTTAGCCTTGTTCATCTCCATGTCTAATTGTCACCTGTCTTGGTCACCCCAGCTCTTCAGCAGTCTGCCGCTCGGTCTTACCTTTGGTCTGGAGGCGGACGCTCACCCCCTCCGATCTCCGAGTGACAGTTGGCGGGGTGGCGGGCCCCGGGCTGGGGTTCCCGGCGTAGACGCTGACCACGCACAGGTAGACCCCCGCGTCGGTCGGGTAGGCGGAGAACAGCCGGAGGGAGTACCGCCCCTCCCCCACCTTCTCCACGGCGCCGCCCCCTCCCCTGCTGGTGTCGTCCCCCCAGGTCACCACCCCGTCCGGGCTCAGACGGGCCACCTCCATCACTCGCCCTGCCCCCTCCCCGGCCCGCCTCATCCACTGCACCTGCAGGGCGGTGCGGGACCACGCCCCGAGTCCGCCCACCTCACACGTCAGGCTGAGGGGAGACTCTGCCAAGAGAGAGACCTCCCCCCGTGGCGTCGTGGCAACCGTCATCGTGTCAGCTGGAACCAGAGAGAGAGAGAGGGAGAGAGAGAGAGCGGGAGTGAGAGAGAGAATGAGAGAGCGAATGACATTAGCTTTCCTTGCATTAGCATTAATGTTAGTACACAATAAAAGCAATTTGACAGTTTTCTCCTCACTAATCTATGAAATGTACGCAGACAGCCTGAAGTTCCGCTGTGACAAAGAATAAAAGGACAGAAGCCAGAGAAATGAAATGATGACATCAGCTTCCACAGCCAGTCCACTTTCCCTCCTACATACTGTGTGTCTTTTTCAAATGTAGCGTATTTGAACCAGAAACAGAAACAGTTTATCTGGCACAAAATGGAGGCAAAAAGAGCAGCAGTCAGGTTTCAACATCAGTCACGTTATGACATCACACACACACACACACACACTCACACTCTCTCTCACACACACACACACACTCACACACATACACACTCTCACACACACACACGCACACTCACACACATACACACTCTCTCTCTCTCTCTCACACACACACACACACACTCTCTCACACACACACACTCACACACATACACACTCTCACACACACACACACGCACACTCACACACATACACACTCTCTCTCACACACACACACACACACACTACAGCACTCAAAGTAAGTACAGGACAGATTATCTCCCAAATAGAACTGGACCTGTTTTCCAATCCAATATGAGCTAAAACGGCAAACTGATCCTCAAACAGCCCTCCAAACCTGAGACCATTGATGAATATTGCCCAGGATCTTGTCCCACATTTCAGCAGCTAGAAAAAGTGAAGCTCTTTATAAACCATTAAAATGTCTGCCAGTTACAGGCAGCCTTCAGGTAAGCAGGATGTCTCTTTTGCGAGTGAAACCTTGCGAAGAAACAGAAGATACCATAGATATACCATACCATAGATATTTAAAGATATACCAACCATAGATATTCAAAGGTCCAGGTAACTGAATTCAAATTGTGGTTATATTCCCCAGAAGTGACAACTGATTGTCGTCTTAATATTAACATCACTAACATTCATATCTGTAGCACGTCATATGTAAACCATTCCTCATCGCTAGCTAGGTTAGCGCCGGATAGAGCAGTACGCTTACAGATAACACAAAAAAGCAATATAAGCAAGGCTTTCCCATTGTATAGTCAAACCTGGAGATCATTCAATGCGTAATAAAGTTCTGACACAGAGCTACTGTACACTAGCATTAGACTCTAGGTTGTTAGTGAATGCAAAAAGGTATTAAAGGGGAATAGCACTTTATAACACTTCTGCTTCTCATGACTGATATTGTCCTTCTAATGAATGTGTTGCCCTTCATTTTTCAATTAGTTATTTCATTTTAAATGTCTATCGTTAGAAACAAAGACCAATTTTTTTTTTAGCGCCACATAGTAGTACGGTTTCCGGTTTTTTCTTCGATTCCGTTTCGCGGCAAAATCGAGAAGAAGCGAACCAAAACACTCTGTTAACTTAGCATTGAAATCGAACAAACTAACGTCCGCTAGCTTTTGTTTGATGCGATATTGGTGTAATAATGAGGTGCATTGTACCCGGTTGTTATAATGCCCCCGTTAAACTTGACTTGAAAGCACATTTTCATAGTTTTCCACGCGATGCAACTTTGTGCCAGACATGGCTGGATGTAATCAGACACCCCAACATAACAGCCGAAGAACTTCGCAAACGAGGACTAAGGGTATGCAGCGACCACTTCCAAGGTGACCGTCTGAAGCCTAGAGCTGTACCCACCGTTTTCCCATCGTTGGTCGAACCGCTCGAGGTAGGTACTATGCAGGCTGGCTAACGCTATCGCGTCTGTCTGTGATACATAGGATGTCTACCACCAGTTGCCGTTTGTCCTGGGAATAGCCTGTGGTTCCTCAATCTTGGCCCGTTCCTGACACGCTCTTGCACGATCAGCCTGCAAATTAGCCAGCTCTTCTTCTGTGTATTCCGGCTCGAATCGATAGAGCACAACAATCCCATGATCAAAAACAAAATCTCCTTTGTCCTCAAACATTTTCGGTTTCGCTAGCTAGTAGTCATACTACACTATTTCTATGACCAACCTAATGTTATTGTCTGCAGGTACGCCCACATCAGAAGTCGCGCAATGATATGCATCCTCGAGTTCGACACTAAACTGCCTGGGTCTACTTCCTGCATTTGTAAAGGAAAACAACAAAACAGCGTAAAATATTAACATAATGAAATAGCTAATTGAAAAAGGGCGACACATTCATTAGAAGGACAATATCAGTCACAGCCATGAGAAGCAGAAGTGTTATACAGCGCTATTCCCCTTTAAAACAACACACCAGCAAAGCATTCACAGACTTCAGTTTCCTAGCCCTTTAACATCATTAGAGTTTATGCAGTTTAAACTGTGGAGCGTACGCTAAGTCACAGGAGAAACAGCTGCTGCAGACAGCTGTCTGTATTCATAAAGCATACCACACTAGGAGTGCTGATCCGAGATCAGTCTTCGCTGTCCACATCCTAACCGTATTTTAGCCCAGGGGTGAGCGATTCCAGGCCAGGGGGGGGGGGGGGGGTTGGTGTGTTTGTATGGTTTTCGTTTCCACAAATGACCCAGGCTAAATGAGCTCACTGGCTGTATACACCAGCACTGGTTCACTGGTGGATTAGACCAGGAAAACATTTCATATAAGGACGCAAGAACAGTCTTCAGCTGTGATTCATGCGTTTTTGAGGAAATGTAGTTAAAACGTTAGGGCTAATTACATAATTAAGGCCAGAACTTGGCATGAGAACCAGAAACAGACACAGCTCTCATTGCCCACCTCTATTCCAGCCCATATTACGAGCTAAAAGGCCAGACTGATCCCAGATCAGTGTTCATAAAGCTCATCGCAGCAGGACAGCAGATCTAAGATCAGTATCCTCTGCCCGTGTTCTGACCCTATCCATTACGTGCTAAAAGGCCAAACTGATCCCAGATCAGTGTTCATGAAGCTCATCGCAGCAGGACAGCAGATCTAAGATCAGTATCCTCTGCCCGTGTTCTGACCCTATCCATTATGAGCTAAAAGGCCAGACTGATCCCAGGTCAGGAGGCGTATTGATAAAGCATCTGGGAGTGCGTGACTGACCCAAAGGCTGCACGGTCAGGGTTCCCAGGTCCATGGTCCGCAGGGCGATGCGCTCCCAAACTCCTTCCGGGTCCAGGATCCACTGCGCCGCCTCGCAGACGTACGCCCCCGAGTCGCCGGGGGCGACGGCCGCCATCTTCATCAGGTACAGGTCGCGGTCCCCGTCGCCCTGGCCCCGCCTCTTCTCCAGAGCGATCTCGCCGTCGCCGCACCGCCGCGCGTAGTCCCCGCCCCGCCCGGCGACCACCGCCAGGTCCCGCCCGAACGACACCACCTCCGTCAGGTTCTGCCCCGCCCCGCCGGCCCCGCCCGGCCCCGCCCCCCGCACGCCGAACGTGACGGACAGGTGGGTGTGCTGCTTGGACTGGACGGCGGCCGAGCAGGTGAGCTGCAGCTCGGAGCCCTCGATCAGGGACTGGCCAATCAGAGCGCGCGAGTGACTGATCTGCAGGGTGTCGGGGATGACTGCCGGGGGCGGAGGGCAGAGGAGAGAGAGAGGGAGAGAGAGAGCGGGAGAGGGAGAGTGCAGGGAGGGAGGGGGGGGAGAACAGGGAGGGAGAGAGAAGGGGGGGGGGGGAGAGCATAGAGGGGGGACAGCAGAGAGAGGGAGGTGGGAGAGAGAGCAGTGAGGGAGGGAGAGAGAGAGAGAGAGAGAGAGAGAGAGAGAGAGAGGGAGGGGGACAGAGAGGGGGGGAGGACGGGAAATTGTAGGAGGATAAATGAGGAGACAGGAAGAGAAGATATCCGGATATTCAATGCGATACACATCAGAGTTCAAAAGATAAATGCATAGCCGTTTCATTCATAAATAATTCACGGGTAAATTGTGCTAAAGTGCCATCAAACTATCAAAATCTACAGCTAAGAAGATGAACTCAAACACGTTTACAGATGCACTGGCTTCCGTGAGGAAGAGAAGTAAGAGATTACAGCAGGGCTATTCAACTGATGCCCCAGGGGAAAAATACACCAGACCATCAAAACCTGTGCCTGTGTCCAGCTCTACACACTTCCCACCAATCACAGAACACTAGCCAATCCCTGTGAATATTTTAAGAAGAAATCTACTTTGTCTACCTGTACTTTTTACACCTGTTCGACACATCAAGATGAAACTACTCAAGTGCTTGTGCAGAACAGCCAGCCATTTCAAACAGAAGCCTGCCGGTGTGGAAAAGGCCTCCCAGCCACCGGACAGACACGGCGGGGCCTACCTTTGACCACGACGGAGGCGCTGTAGTTGCCTTGGTAACGGGAGTCCGTGCTGGGCGTGTAGCACTCGTAACGGCCCTGGTCTTCGGGGCGGAGCCTCTGCACCACCAGCCTCACCCGGTCGCCCGCGTCCCGCTCCACCCGCACCTCCCCCGAGCGCACGCGCGGCTGGTAGGGGGCGTAGGGGAACCCCCGGTCCCGCGTGGAGACCACGCCAATCTGGCGCCCCCCCGCGTCCTCGCGGTGCAGGAACCACTCAAAGTCCTGCGTTCGCGGGCCCTCGTACCCGGACACCACGCAGGGCAGCGTCAGGGGGAACCCTGCCACGCGGAACAGGGGTCCGGAGGGAAGAGTCACCTCGCGACACACCACACACTGCAGCGCTGGGGAACAACAAAAGGTCAAAGGTCAAGGGTCACGCTCACTCACTATGGCTGCATCCCAAATCACTCACTTGTTCACTCATTCACTATTCCCTATATAGTGGAAAACATGTAGCACACTATATAGGGAGTGAGCAGCAGAACGAACGTTTGCTTTGGGACGCTGTTGTCATCACCCTGCGCCGCTACTATCTTTTGAATATCTGTCGCACAATAACAAAAATTGTGATAAAAAATTGTGATAAAATATCTTTTGAACGTAATCTTTACGTGTATGTATGAATTTCTCGGTTAAATATTCATTAATATTGGCATCGACCAAATGTATACCAATATACTGTTCAAAAATCTTTTATCAGGGACTGAAAATGACGTTTTGCTTGAGTTGCACTGCTGCCGAGATTAGCTAGCTTCTTAGCTAGCAAGCAGCTCTCCAGAGAAAACCCGTTAACGTTACACTTGGCACTCTGACGAAAACTGGTGACTTTTTTGGATCGAATATGCAAATATAATTCATGATTTGACATAACTATGGACAACTTGCATTTGATTTATACAAGTAGCTACCGCTACTTGTTCCAACCGCCATCTTTGTTGAAAAAAACCATAAAGCCCTACCGCAGTG
The DNA here is from genome assembly GCF_013347855.1 of Anguilla anguilla. Classification (NCBI taxonomy): domain Eukaryota; kingdom Metazoa; phylum Chordata; class Actinopteri; order Anguilliformes; family Anguillidae; genus Anguilla; species Anguilla anguilla. The sequence continues at coordinate 4,085,575 of NC_049213.1, forward strand.
TATTGTGGGATGTTGGGCTTCCGGATAGTGTACATAGCTTGTACCCTACGTTTTGCAGTGCATTGTGGGGCGAAAGTAGTTCATTATATAGTGTGCTACAATTTTGTTTCTGAGATGGGACACACTAAAAAATGGCTAATGCCAAAAGTAGTGCGCTATATAGGGAATAGGGACTGATTTGGGACGCAGCCTCAGTCTTGTGAGAATGAGGCTGGATCAAATCAGAGAGCAACCATAGGTCACAGATTGATTTGAACCAATCATCATGTTTGGCTGTGGAGAGAAAAATCTTTTAGCTGGTTCTAGTGAGTAAGCTCACTGTAGCTCAGACTACTGTGGGATTCAGGACAGCTCTTTCTCTCCATCACCAACTGCATCACTGCTTATCGACATCTGTGCATTTTCAGGACTGTCCAGGAATAAAAGTCAATACACTATACTGATGCACGTTTTACATACAATTTTTAATAAATCCATTCTGAAGATAAAAAAAGATATTTTGCTGTTGCTACATTAACATTTTCTATGATCAAAGATGACTGCTCACAGGCACACTTAAAACTCCACGCATCATAAAACACAATGATTTCAGTTAGTTGACAAGCAAACAATAACCATGCTGACAATCTGTTGAGATAAATCAGCCACTGTTTACTGTAGCTTGTAAACACCTCATCAGAATAAAAGATTGAAATCACTAAAATTGCCGTGATGTTTAAATGTTGAAACGAGGCACCATTAAGTACATGAAATTGTGACGTAAACAACATTCATTAAATAAAAGAGCTATTCACATTGCCTCCGGACACACACTGTAAACATGATGGACTGTTGAGGTGAAGGCATCATAAAACTCATCAAAAGCAGATATCCAGTTTCTAACTGAACGCCTTCACATTTTCCATTTATAGTGAATAAATGTTTAAAACATAAACACTGATAATGTTCCTCTCCACGGTGCCAGCATCCCCTTTTCCAGCAAGGGGCTACAGTCGTTGGAGCCAAAGGGAACTTCAGGACAGCCACCCAGGAAACACCCGTTTCAGGGAAACTCCAGGGCTTTTCCACAGGCCGGCCTCGTCCGAGAAGCCGCAGGTTACGAACGCTAGCTGCCACGGCAACCCGGGGGTCGAGGGCCAGTTCAGTTTCAGTTCCTCCCCGAATACAAAGAGAAATTCATCTCAACGACTGAGCATTCCTGAGCATTCCTGATGACGCGTTGAGGTGGAAGGCGCCGACATCGCTGCGGTTGAGCTGATTCCAGACACGAGCAAACGCTCCTGGCACAGAGGAGCGAAGCGCGGAGGGCTGAGACGGCTCAACCGGTCGGTTCACACGTTCACTCGCAGTTCTGCTAATCGATAACGTCCGCTGGGGCAGACAATGCGACAGAGTGCTGCAGACCTCAAACAACTTGTTAGCTAGCTACTTGGCAATCAGGCCGGCTAATCAGGTTTTTCCTTCTCTGCGTGACTTAAAAGGCAGACTAAAGAAAACGAAGAAAACAGAACATCTGGATGTCGTTTGCAAAGCTAAGCTATATGTGCCGAACACAACTTGCTAGACAGCTAATAAGTTCAGTAGAAAGCTGTGACCACTACAGCTATAGGAAAGGAGATGCACTCACTCTTTCCTATTACATTACCACTCTCCAAAGGGAAAACACAAAACACAACAGCACATGGAAGCTTTAGCAAGCTAGCTATCAAAATCTGTGAACTAATTTTAGGTTAATCCTGGTCATTCAACAGACCTGATGCACCACAAGGCCCGTGTGAAATCTAAACAAACAAACCACTTTGCTCCCAGTTTTCTAAAAGTGAGACAGGAGAACTCGGATTCTTTACCGGGCATCACTCCAAACCTGACCCAGCGTGCTGTCTGACCCAACATGCTGGCTGACCCAGCATACTGGCTGACCCAACATGCTGGCTGACCCAGCGTACTGGCTGACCCAACATGCTGGCTGACCCAGCGTACTGGATGACCCAACATGCTGGCTGACCCAACATACTGGCTGACCCAACATGCTGGCTGACCCAGCGTGCTGGCTGACCCAACATGCTGGCTGACCCAGTGTACTGGCTGACCCAACATGCTGGCTGACCCAGCGTACTGGCTGACCCAGCGTGCTGGCTGACCCAACATGCTGGCTGACCCAGCGTACTGGCTAACGCACTAAGGGCTACGGCAGCTCACTGTGGAAACCCGGCCCGAGGCTGGAGGTCAGAGCTCGGGCAGGAGGCCCGAGAGCCTTAAAGTCCAGAGTCTAAAGTCTCATAAACCAGCTCTGACAGGGAAAGGCTCAGCCAGCCCCATGCCTGAGACCCCCCAGATCTGACAGGGAAAGGCTCAGCCAGCCCCATGCCTAAGACCCCCCAGATCTGACAGGGAAAGGCTCAGCCAGCCCCATGCCTGAGACCCCCCAGATCTGACAGGGAAAGGCTCAGCCAGCCCCATGCCTGAGACCCCCCAGATCTGAGGAACGGTCGGAGATGAGTTCTGACCGGTAAAAAAGGTCCAGACACCTACCTTGGAGGCCTACCAACCACAGGCAAAAGTGTGTGTCAAAATTTTCTATTTAAAAAATGACGTACTGTAGGGGGGTTTCAGGCCAGTTAAGGTGAGAAATCACACCGGTTTTACAGGGTTCTACAGCACCCTTAAAATGCAAACCAACCTGGCCTCAGCCTACATCATATAAACCGGATGAAGCCAAACAGATTTAGCCAACACAGGATGTCCTCACACTACTGCTGCCAAGTGAGAACACTGTGTGTTAGCTGGGTAATGGCCAGTTTAGTTTGGAGCTCCTGAGTCAGGTCTCGGGGAACGCCAGGCGAGACACAAGGAACAGGTCTTAATTCCTTGTGCCCCACCCTTAAACCAAAAACACACCTCAGTATGTACACAGAGTTCCATTCCCAACCAGGAGTAGGACTACTCAGGGTGTGTGCCGTTGAGATGACTCCAAAATCAAGGACACGTAAGAGTTTATGACTACGCCTGGTACCTGAGTGTCAGAGTATTAGCATAACTGCCAACAAGGACCTTCCTCCTCAGGAGCCGTCCGCTCAGCGCTACCCGAAATGGAGAGCGGACGCCTCGCAACCCGTGACGTCACACAGCCAATCAGAGCTCTCAGATCTGCTGAGGCAAAGCTCCTGCGCTGTGGTGCTGGAGCATCCTTGCTCTGCATCAAAATGATGGACCAGTTTTAACACAAAAACCGTGAGAGGCTTCATACCATGCTTTTTATTCATCAGATTAGGATGGCTTATTCTTGTAATTATTATATTTTACCTCTATTTTGTATGTATTTTTATTCCTTTGTGAAGCACATAGCGCTGCTTAATACTAATACGAATAATAATAATACATGGTCCCCTTTTCTCGGCACATGAAACTGAACAGCTTCCTATTCCCAGACCGCCCCCCTAAGTTTCGTGAGAATGGAGGCTGAAAGCGCAAGTTAAGCGGCACACTGAACAGTCATCACGAAAAACCAAGCCGAACCAGAAAAACAAGACGGGCGAGGATGACAGCACACTGTTGTTCGTTGCTGAGAATTTTCCGACTTTCCTGATAGGACCTGACAATCATACTCATGCTAAGGAAATTTTTGGAGCATCTGATCTGTTCTCTGGCCTGATTTGGCCGAACATTCAAATAAACATCACTGAGAAACAATATGTTAGACATACCAAATAATGTGTCATAAATACGTTTCATTTGCATCCCAATTCTTTGGCCATGGACATAGTCTTTGCAGATTCATATACAAACCCACCAGGACAATTTATAAAACCTACATATATTTAAAGAAAAACTGAACAAAAAACTGAACAAAAAACGGTCAATGCCAACTTGTTAAAACAGAAGAACGTACGCTGTATAGTTTTAAAATTGTGCTAAAATAATACACACATCCCAAGCCTCTTTCTCGGGAGACACGAACCTACAAATGTACACGCAGAGAAGGCTTACTGCGCACACAACATACACAGAGCGCAGATAATAACATAGGATGCTAGCTGGCATAACTCTCTAAGCGGATAAAACAATAATTAACACCAGGCCCGATGGGACAGGGCTGCGACAAGCAGCAGAGTATGAACGCGCACAACAGGCAAACGCGGAGTTACAGTGAGCCGATGGGTAACTTCGGAAGTTAAGCAAGTTCACCTTTATGTGAGACTTTTGAATACAAATAAAAAATAAGATAAATAAATAAATAAACAGTGAGCCGGCAAACACTGGTTAGCCTAAATTATAACAAGTAGCCTGCGTAAATGTGATGCCTTTTCAAATCCCACGACAGACAAGAGCTCGGGTTTGTCACAGTCTCAATCAGAGACTAGTGAGTACAAAAAAAGAGACAGACGTCAAAAATGAACGTGATGCAGAGATCCTAAAAGTTGGAATCAGTATTCAAACGAATGAAGTTCGAGTAACAATCAAGATATTTTTGGCTCGCAGAATTTTCCCATCCAGATTAATTTATGAATCAACGTTAAAACAACTCTAGTATAATCGGCAATTAGTCCCGACCCATCTGGTAAACAAGGGAACCGGACAGCACAAAATTAGCTACCAGACCAGACCGTGTTACAAGCGAGGCGGGGCGCACGATTTTTAAATAAATACCATGCAACACATGGATATAACGCTGGAGTAGCTATACACTACATCGGCAGGTATGAAACACTCACCCCACTGTAAGCAGATGAATGTCGTCCACGATGCCATTCCAACAAGGATACGAGAGACAGGCGCAGAATTAGCTAATTCCATAATACACTAATACAGAATCCATTTCCATGCACGCGCGCTGAATTTAGCATGGCACGCCTCGTTAGCCAGCCAGCCAAATACTGATGTTGTCTAGGCGGGGTAGAGATAATAAGGATTTTCCTAAATTATGCAATGTTGCTACTGCCTGGATACCTTGGCTGGGAAAGTGACAGAACGAGGCTGAGATGTAGTTCACCAATGTTAACGTTTACCGCGCGATTTGTTATGAATTTGACGCACGCTGCACAACTCGACCTCTAGGTTTAGGATGTTTCCCGGTCCATGAAAGTGTTTCTAGTCCAAATGTATTTTTATTTAAATCAAAGTATTCTTGTAAATGGATTTCCCTCTCATTTCTGACTCACGACAGTCACACTGTCCATGGCGACTCATTTGCCTATCAAGAGAAAAGACAACCTTCTGGGCGGGGATAACAACACGTCGGGCAATTCTTCTATAGAAAATCAGCTTACTCCACTCTGATTGGTGGACCTGCAGAATGGACGCAGATAGGCAACCACATTCAAGTTCGTTGACTGTGCGCTGAATTAATGAAAAAAAACGTACGTTAATTCAAGCATCGACGGAAAAATCTAGGCCAGTCCCGCCTCTCAACTAGGCTTCATCGCGTCACTGACCGATAAACCCCCGCCTCAATACTCAAACGCTTTTCCACAAGAATAATACATTTGTTCGGCTATGCTCGGTGGAGCTACGCTGTGACCGTTTCTTAAAGGTGATAAATGGTTTTCTGAGAGGACAAGACCACAGCACAAATAAATATGGGAAATGAATTAATACAAACATGAATAAATAACTGCGTTATTATTGTGAACCTTCTTATTATAATTGATTGGGTATTATCAGTTAATTTTCAAAAAATGTAATTTCTATTGTTTTCTTTTTCATAAACCACAGATGTGAGCCTTCTGTTGTAGTAACTTGGAGACGTTCACTGTGGCCATTTCATGTAACGGGATGTGAATTGCATTTCACTCAAGCGTCTTTCCTCCTCTTCAGCTGCCATGTCATAGTGGTAGTCTTAGCCTTGTATTTCTGTCAAAAGGGCAAACTATTGCAGATTTCTGTAAAAAAAAAAAAAAAAAAGTTTGGAGTGGGTAGAAACAGGACGCATTTTTCGACAAAGAAATATGTTTTAATGTAACAGATTCTGAGTTTTATAATGTAAGGACCGACGTACCCTGTCACACTACACCAACCACAGTCAAGGTCTAACATGGAAAAACAATTCTAAGCAGTACAAGAATTACTCAGTAAACAAATATTTAAGTGACTAGGCACCCCAGAAAGTAAGGGATCCGCTCCGATTCCCACCCGTCAGTGCTGACTTTGGCCCAGGACTGGTGCAGCTCTGGCCCGGAGTCGCTTGCTATCTGGGACTTTCCTCATAGCATTATTTTGTATTCATTTCTTCTTGCCTTCAGCATTATGGAGTTACAAATTATTATCAGCATTCTGTTGCAGAATTGTATTTTACTGACATACGTCTACTCAACTTTAGAAATTACATTGTTCAGTCTGTTGTGTGTGTGTGTATGCGTGTGTGCGTGTCTTTCTCTCTGTTTGAAGCCCTGGAATACAGTTTTGGGCTGAGAAGACATAGCAGATGCCCATGTGAACATACAGGGTTTACCATCATATATTATCACCCTTAAGCTAGCCTATTTTAGAGATTTTCTAAAGGAACCTGATAAATTCATACGTTTTCTACATCCGTCTTCCTGGGCTCGGTTTGGCAGCGTGATAAGACCTTCAGTCATTTATAATAACTGTGCAGACAGACCACGCACTTTTCCAAGAGGACTAAAACCACCGACTGGCAGCACGATTTCAGAAACTCCTCATTTATTCGTGATGGAAACCACCCAGGAATGGAGAAAGAACCCCCACTGCCGCTGCTGCGTCAGCCGCTAACGCTGCTAACGCCGCTAGCGCTGCTAACGTTTACATCAATCTACGGTCTTTCAGAAGCACGTACTGCACCACTGAGCAAGTGAGTGCCGTTTGAAAGGGCAATATTAAATCTTCCATACATCTAATTTGCTCCTGCTGACAGATATGCAAAATCAGGAAGGAGGGGGAGGGGGAGGGTGCCAGTCATACAAATAAACCTAAGTGCATCTTTTGTTTAAAACTCAGTGAAGGAAAAGGGCGGAGTTTCTTTCTGCAGTCCCTAACCCAAACCCTGCCCCCTAACCCTAACTCTAACACCCTTCCCTTCTCTAACGTATCCAATGCTCAACTCCAGCTCCTGGGCAGTACCATCTGATTCCGCTGCACACACCATTATGTTGCGTCCTTACCTGATTTCACCCTTTCTGTGTTACATAACGGTATTTTTGGATGGTTGCTATGATACATTTAGTCACAGCTGGCAAAGACCCTGTTGAAAATCAGTGTTCTATTTGATGATCTCTTAATCAATGTAATGCTATCTGCTGAATATCGTACTGTCTGTGTCCATGTGATTTACCCGAGTAGTTTTTTAATAAAAAATAAAAATGCTTCCGCACATTTGTGGTATCTTGTATTAGAATTAATTTGGGATTTTTTTATGTGGGATTATTGTCTGGTATCTGTTATCATGTTGATTATGTAGATTTGGGACCCTGAGGTCCGATTGCACTTAATTGGTTAATCTCTCATTGAGTTCCAGCTGTTTTACTGAAGAGAACACATGACCTCTGCTGTCACCTGCTGGTCTGTCATAAGAATGACTGCTTTCTGATTGCAACATCTGCGCATGGCACCTTTTAAAATGCATTTACATTTCTTTACATAATACACGTGTCTGGATGACAAAAACATCCACCCATTATCTATACCTGCTTATCCTGGAAAGGGTCAGCCACCCACCCACCCACCCACTCTCCCTCTCCCCCACCCAGCCACCCACTCTCCCTCTCCCCCACCCACCCACCCACTCTCCCTCCCTCTCCCCCACCTAGCCACCCACTCACCCACCCACTCTCCCTCTCCCCCACCTAGCCACCCACTCCCCCACCCACTCTCCCTCTCCCCCACCTAGCCACCCACTCACCCACCCACTCTCCCTCTCCCCCACCTAGCCACCCACTCACCCACCCACTCTCCCTCTCCCCCACCCTCTCACCCTTTCCCCCTCTCCCCCACCCTCTCACCCTTTCTCCCTCTCCCCCACCCTCTCACCCATTCTCCCTCCCCCCCACCCTCTCACCCTTTCCCCCTCTCCCCCACCCTCTCACCCACCCCCCCACCCTCTCACCCTTTCTCCCACTCCCCCACCCTCTCACCCACTCTCCCTCTCCCCCACCCTCTCACCCTTTCCCCCACTCCCCCACCCACTCTCCCTCTCCCCCACCCTCTCACCCTTTCCCCCTCTCCCCCACCCTCTCACCCACTCTCCCTCTCCCCCACCCTCTCACCCTTTCCCCCTCTCCCCCACCCACTCTCCCACTCCCCCACCCTCTCACCCTTTCCCCCACTCCCCCACCCACTCTCCCACTCCCCCACCCTCTCACCCTTCCCCCACTCCCCCACCCTCTCACCCTCTCCCCCACCCTCTCACCCACTCTCCCTCTCCCCCACCCTCTCACCCTTTCTCCCACTCCCCCACCCTCTCACCCTTTCCCCCACTCCCCCACCCACTCTCCCTCTCCCCCACCCTCTCACCCACTCTCCCTCTCCCCCACCCTCTCACCCTTTCCCCCTCTCCCCCACCCACTCTCCCACTCCCCCACCCTCTCACCCTTTCCCCCACTCCCCCACCCACTCTCCCACTCCCCCACCCTCTCACCCTTCCCCCACTCCCCCACCCTCTCACCCTCTCCCCCACCCTCTCACCCACTCTCCCTCTCCCCCACCCTCTCACCCTTTCTCCCACTCCCCCACCCTCTCACCCTTTCCCCCACTCCCCCACCCACTCTCCCTCTCCCCCACCCTCTCACCCTTTCCCCCTCTCCCCCACCCTCTCACCCACTCTCCCTCTCCCCCACCCTCTCACCCTTTCCCCCTCTCCCCCACCCACTCTCCCACTCTCCCTCTCCCCCACCCTCTCACCCTTTCCCCCTCTCCCCCACCCTCTCACCCTTTCTCCCACCCCCCACCCTCTCACCCTTTCCCCCTCTCCCCCACCCTCTCACCCACCCCCCCACCCTCTCACCCTTTCTCCCACTCCCCCACCCTCTCACCCACTCTCCCTCTCCCCCACCCTCTCACCCTTTCTCCCACTCCCCCACCCTCTCACCCACTCCCCCACCCTCTCACCCTTTCCCCCTCTCCCCCACCCTCTCACCCACTCTCCCTCTCCCCCACCCTCTCACCCTTTCCTCTACTCACTCCCACCCAGCCGCCCAATATCGCTGTCAAAGTTGGGTGGCATTTCAGCACTATTAGAATAATAAACCTGAAATAAGAATAATAAAAAGCACACATTTCTGAGAAGTATTGCTAATTGCATTAATACAGACCTTGTGGCCGTTAAAAGAGTTGCGCAAGACCAAGATTAAATACATACTTGCACATTTATGGCTATGACTGAATGTACTCAAATCCCAAGGTCCTTAGCAAGATAAACACTGCATTGTGTGTCTCCTTTAGATGCTTTTGACTCATGTCTGTCTAAACATTTATCTTTCATCGCATAAACAGAGAGAAATGTGTTACTATAGGCCTGATACCAATAGGTGACAGATTTGCTTACCCATACCCATGCCCTCTAAGAGAGCTTGCAGCTGTCTCAAAGTTGTGTGAGAGCACAGTTCTTTGGAAGCTTTCCATGCATTGTCTAAAGCAGAGGTGGGCAGTGAGAGCTGGGTCTGTTTCTGGTTTTGGCCTTAATTATGCAATTAGCCGTTACATTTACACCATCTGACATTTTAACTACATTTCCTGATGAGCACATGAATGACAGCCGAAAACTGTTCTTGTGTCCCAATATAAATATTTTACTGTGATCTAATGTACGAGTGAACCAGTGGTGTATCCAGCCAATCAGCTCATTTTGCTCGGGTAACCGATGGAAACAAAAATCTATTTGCACACCGACTCCCCAGGTGTGGAACCCCTGGCTTGAGGGAACAAGCAGATAAATTGAAATGATCCTTAAAATTTCAGTAATGGATGCCAGTAGTACTGAACAGCGATACCACCAAATTCTAGTATTTCCTGTCAAACCAACTTTTTACTGAAGAATCACCACACTGCCCCCTCCAGGACTGGAGTTAAACCTGCAGACACTGCAGCCCCCCAGGACTGGAGTTAAACCTGCAGACGCAGCGCCCCCTCCAGGACTGGAGTTAAACCTGCAGACGCAGCGCCCCCTTCTGGACTGGAGTTAAACTTGCAGACGCTGCGGCCCTCCAGGACTGGAGTTAAGCCTGCAGACGCTGCGGCCCTCCAGGACTGGAGTTAAACCTGCAGATGCTGCGGCCCTCCAGGACTGGAGTTAAACCTGCAGATGCTGTGGCCCTCCAGGACTGGAGTTAAACCTGCAGACACTGCGGCCCTCCAGGACTGGAGTTAAACCTGCACACACTGCGGCCCTCCAGGACTGGAGTTAAGCCTGCAGATGCTGCGGCCCTCCAGGACTGGAGTTAAACCTGCAGACGCTGCGGCCCTCCAGGACTGGAGTTGAACCTGCAGACACTGCGGCCCTCCAGGACTGGAGTTGAACCTGCCGACGCTGTGGCCCTCCAGGACTGGAGTTAAATCTTCCCAGCCCTTTTCTCAATTTTATTTCCACGAGCAGCCACAAGATGGCGACAACAACTGGTAAAATATTGACAGCACTGCACGTCACTTCACAAAGCCACTGTTAATTTATATACAAGCACGTCCACATGTACTGAGGCTTGCAGGCATGCATTCCATAAACACATGCACACGCGTACGCATTGCAGGTATACATTCACACACACAAACACACACACACACACACACACACAAACACACTCACACACTCACACGCAGGCACGCACTCACACTTACATGCACTCACATGTACTCACACACACACATGCAAGCACAAGCATGTATGCAGACACACTCACACACACTCACACACTCAAACGGTCACTCAAACACACACGCACTCATACACACACACACATGCATGCACACACAGATACACACAGTTATATAGTCTGGATATTTCAGTTTGTAGTACACTTCAAGTACAGTCCTAGTCTGTAGGTACAAACTTTACATTTTGACGCTGGGTTCAACTGGACAAACAACTTTTGAAAATCAGTTTGCCAATGCTTTGCTTGCATGTGTCCTGGAGCAAACATGGGCTTTGTGGTGTAACTCTAGATGAGAGGAAGATCAAGCTTCTGTTTGGTTTATTTTTGTAGCTATGCTCAAATGACTCATGAAACACAGTAGGCTGCTGTAAACTCTAAAAAGGGCAATAGGGTAGCGTTGGCAGCATACTGTTTCCATGGTACGGATGCTAACCAAGGGCAACCAAATAAATCCTGAGAGAGAGGGAGGGAGGGAAGGAGGGAAGGAGAGAGAGAGAGATAGGGAGAGAGAGGGAGAGAGAAAGAGAGTGTGCTATTGAAAAAAATCTGTGTGCAAGTTACCTCTGTAGGCTTCTTGAGCCAACTTGTCTTTCATCAACGATCATAATAAATGAACTGTGAATTAAGTTAATCAGGGCTAAAGTAATATTAAAACTGACCAATCCTGAATGACTGGATGTGGTTTATTTAATTGTGTGCACTTCTTCCTTTTTCCACTTTTTAAGAGTTCAGGTCTGGATTCAATCAACATTTGTCTTTAACGTTACAAAGTAACGTGCTACTCTTTTCTTCACATACAGAGTTTGCCAGATTCAGCAATCAGTGAAATGAGCTCCAGGGAGCTGAAATAAATCCAGGCGTGCTACCCCAGCGGAAAGCAGACCCCACACCGGAGTTTAAACGCCGGGTCGGAGCTGAGGACAGAAGCCTGACTGAATCCAGGCCCCTGATTGGCTCAGAGGAGGTGAGAAGGTGTGGTTGGCCCTTCTATATTCAAGCCCCCGGTTGGCTCAGAGGAGGTGAGAGGGTGTGGTCGGCCCTTGTGAATCCAGGCCACCGGTTGGCTCAGAGGAGGTGAGAGGGTGTGGTCGGCCCTTCTGAATCCAGGCCCCCAGTTGGCTAAGAGGAGGTGAGATGGTGTGGTTGGCCCTTCTGAATCCAGGCCCCCAACTGGCTCAGAGGAGGTGAGAGGGTGTGGTTGGCCCTTCTGAATCCAGACCCCCGATTGGCTCAGAGGAGGTGAGAGGGTGTGGCTGGCCCTTCTGAATCCAGACCCCCGATTGGTTCAGAGGAGGTGAGAAGGTGTGGTTGGCCCTTGTGAATCCAGGCCCCCGATTGGCTCAGAGGAGGTGAGAGGGTGTAGTTGGCCCTTCTAAATCCAGGCCCCCGGCTGGCTCAGAGGAGGTGAGAGGGTGTGGTTGGCCCTTGTGAATCCAGGCCCCCGGTTGGCTCAGAGGAGGTGAGAGGGTGTGGTTGGCCCTTCTGAATCCAGACCCCCGGTTGGCTTAGAGGAGGTGAGAGGGTGTGGTTGGCCCTTCTAAATCCAGGCCCCCGGCTGGCTCAAAGGAGGTGAGAGGGTGTGGTTGGCCCTTGTGAATCCAGGCCCCCGGTTGGCTCAGAGGAAGTGAGAGGGTGTGGTCGGCCCTTGTGAATCCAGGCCCCCGATTGGCTCAGACGAGGTGAGAGGGTGTGGTCGGCCCTTGTGAATCCAGGCCCCCGATTGGCTCAGACGAGGTGAGAGAGTGTGGTCGGCCCTTCTGAATCCAGGTCCCCGGCTGGCTCAAAGGAGGTGAGAGGGTGTGGTCGGCCCTTCTGAATCCAGGCCCCCGATTGGCTCAGAGGAGCTGAGAGGGTGTGGTCGGCCCTTGTGAATCCAGGCCCCCGATTGGCTCAGAGGAGGTGAGAGGGTGTGGTTGGCCCTTCTGAATCCAGGCCCCCGATTGGCTCAGAGGAGGTGAGAGGGTGTGGTCGGCTCTACTGTGTAAACCGAACAGCATCTGAACGAGTTGCAGGAGAGCAGAGCTGGGGCTCATCTGGGGGCAGAGTTCGGGTTTGGGGCGGGGTTAGAATGATAAAGAATGACAGTAGAAAGAGTGAGGGGCTGGGGCGGGGTTTGGGGCAGTGGGGGGGGTGGGAGGGTTTGGGGCGGGGTTAGAATGATAAAGAATGACAGTAGAAAGAGTGAGGGGCTGGGGCGGGGTTTGGGGCAGTGGGGGGGGTGGGAGGGTTTGGGGCGGGGTTAGAATGATAAAGAATGACAGTAGAAAGAGTGAGGGGCTGGGGGGTGGGGTTTAGGGCAGTGGGGAGCAGGGTTTGGGTTTGGGGCGGGGTTAGAATGATAAAGAATGACAGTAGAAAGAGTGAGGGGCTGGGGGGTGGGGTTTAGGGCAGTGGGGAGCAGGATTTGGGGCGGGGTTAGAATGATAAAGATTGACAGTAGAAAGAGTGAGGGGCTGGGGGGTGGGGTTTAGGGCAGTGGGGAGCAGGATTTGGGGCGGGGTTAGAATGATAAAGATTGACAGTAGAAAGAGTGAGGGGCTGGGGGGTGGGGTTTAGGGCAGTGGGGAGCAGGATTTGGGGCGGGGTTAGAATGATAAAGATTGACAGTAGAAAGAGTGAGGGGCTGGGGGGTGGGGTTTAGGGCAGTGGGGAGCAGGATTTGGGGCGAGGTTAGAATGATAAAGATTGACAGTAGAAAGAGTGAGGGGCTGGGGGGTGGGGTTTAGGGCAGTGGGGAGCAGGATTTGGGGCGAGGTTAGAATGATAAAGATTGACAGTAGAAAGAGTGAGGGGCTGGGGGGTGGGGTTTAGGGCAGTGGGGAGCAGGATTTGGGGCGAGGTTAGAATGATAAAGATTGACAGTAGAAAGAGTGAGGGGCTGGGGGGTGGGGTTTAGGGCAGTGGGGAGCAGGATTTGGGGCGAGGTTAGAATGATAAAGATTGACAGTAGAAAGAGTGAGGGGCTGGGGGGTGGGGTTTAGGGCAGTGGGGAGCAGGATTTGGGGCGAGGTTAGAATGATAAAGATTGACAGTAGAAAGAGTGAGGGGCTGGGGGGTGGGGTTTAGGGCAGTGGGGAGCAGGATTTGGGGCGAGGTTAGAATGATAAAGATTGACAGTAGAAAGAGTGAGGGGCTGGGGGGTGGGGTTTAGGGCAGTGGGGAGCAGGATTTGGGGCGAGGTTAGAATGATAAAGATTGACAGTAGAAAGAGTGAGGGGCTGGGGGGTGGGGTTTAGGGCAGTGGGGAGCAGGATTTGGGGCGAGGTTAGAATGATAAAGATTGACAGTAGAAAGAGTGAGGGGCTGGGGGGTGGGGTTTGGGGCAGGGTTTGGGGTGGGATTTGGGGCGAGGTTAGAATGATACAGAATGACAGTAGAATGAGTGAGGGGCTGGGAGGGTGGGGTTTAGGGCAGTGGGGAGCAAAGTTTGGGTTTGGGGCGGGGTTAGAATGATAAAAAATGACAGGTGAAGAAGTGAGGGGCTGGGGGGGTGGTTGGGGCAGTGGGGGGGGCAGGGTTTGGGGCGGGGTTAGAATGATAAAGAATGACAGGTGAAAAAGTGAGGGGCTGGGGGGGGGGGGGGGGGGGGGGGGGGTGGGTTTGAGGCCGGTGGGGGGGGGGGTTTAGGGCAGTGGGGAGCAGAGTTTGGGTTTGGGTGGGGTTAGAATGATAAAGAATGACAGTAGAAACAGTGAGGGCCAGAGAAGGCAATGCTCAACCTTGCTCACCACAGAAGCTCAGTTCCACACAGACATCCACCACAGAGTACAGGGAGCTACCAGATGCACAGTCCATTGTTCTTAACAAAAGGTTCTGTCTCTCTGTGGTTGGCAAAACATTCCAGTTTGATACAGCTTGTGAAGTTTATCAAGGAGCGTGAATGAACACAACCCAACAAGTTAGCTGGCTCTTCTGCTGAGTAGCTGTTATATGAAACATGGAAGTTAATTTTTAAAATGGGATTTGACCTCTTTATTAGACTTGATAGAACTTATTTTTCTCCTGTGTTCCTGTATCTCCTTGGAAGACACTCGTTTCTCCATTCATCTCTCTCTCTCTCTGTCTGTCTCTCTCTGTCTGTCTCTCTCCCGCTCTCTGTCTGCCTCTCTCCCCTTCTCTTTCTCTCTCTCTCTCTTTCTCTCTCTCTCTTTCTGTCTGTCATATTGGAAACTCAATGACAAGCTTTTAGAAGATATTCCCTTCTGCAAAAACTGTTTGGGTAGAGTGGAGAGGAATGAAACCTAAATATGAGTCACAAATGCAGTGGTAGGAAATCGGAAAAGCACTAATTAGAGTTTTTTGTCAGCCATATACAGTTTTTGCAATGAAGGAGTTGAACAGGGTGGTGGGGGAACTGGAAAGGGATACGTTAGGTACTGAAAAGCAGATGGCGGGTGGGAGCGGAGAGCAGCTGAGTTCAGTTTTATCGCGCATGCACAGTGATCTCAGGGCTTTATTGCGGGGTAGCACACAGGGCGCAATCGTGACGAATCAGTACAATTTTTTTTAAGAGACATGGATGCTCCTAGCTCTTTCTTTTTTAAATTTGGAGAAGAAGGTGGGCGAAAAGAATCAGATGCATTGTCTGCAGCTACCAGACGGGAGACTCTCCTATGATAGGGAGGAAATTAGGGAAGCAGCGGCGGGTTTTTATGAGGAGTTGTTTAGTGCTGGGGATACAGATCAGCATCAGGTAGATGTTTTAATTCATAACCTCCTGAAGCTTGGGGAGGACCAGAGGACTGGGTTGGGCAGTGTGCTGAGCGTGGAGGAGCTCACTCCAGCAGTGCAACAGATGGGATTTGGACGTGCACCTGGAATGGATGGACTGCCATCACTTTGCCATCAAGCGCCTCTGGGGAAGTCTGGGGATCGATCTTCTGGAGGTCTTCTTAGAGTGCCTGGGGGCTGGACAGCTACCAACAAGATGTCATCAAGTGGGGTTGACACTGCTGCCTAAAAAAGGGCACCGATGTCTTTTAGAGAACTGGAGGCCAGTCGCTCTTTTATGTACAGATTATAAAATTCTGTCCAAGTGTTTGGCGAACAGGCTGAAGAAGCATGTTGCTGGTCTAATACACCACTCTCTAGCCAAAGAGCCTTTACTAAATCTTTTACATACCAGGGTGAAGGGTGTGATGGTTCCTGGGGCTGGATAAGCCGTAACTTTGTCAGCATATGCAGATGACGTTACAGTGCTGGCTCAGGATCAGGGGGATGTGCAGGCCCTGGAAGACTGTCTGGAAGTCTTTGAGTGGGCTGCATCAGCAAAAGTCAGTTGGGAGGTGGTTAAGGGAAGTTTTTGGGGGTCCACATGGGCTCAGAGGAGTATGTTCTTAAGAACTGTGAAGCCATTGAGGGGAATGTTTCCAGGAAACTGGAAAAATGAATGTGGATTGTGCCTTGGCTGTCTTATAGGGGAAGAGCCCTCATAATAAACAACTTGGTGGCATCCACACTGTGGCACAAGATGGCAGTGTTACCACCCCCTGCTGAACTGCTACAAGTCGTGCAGAGGTCCCTGGTTAATTTGAAGGCAGGGGCATTGTATCTGCCACTCCAAGAAGGGGGGCAGGGCTAATCGACATCAAAAGCAAAGCAGCATCTTTCCTGTTGCAGGCAGCACAAAGGCTGCTGCATCAAGATGAAGTCTGCTGGAGAGCTCCAGCTTGTAGTCTGTTGAGACAGATGGGGGGAATGGGACTGGACCATCACTGGTTTCTTATGAAGGCAGGCAACATGAATACTCATGACTGTACTGACTTTTTTAAGTCTGTGCTAAGGGCCTGCAAATCTCCTGAGATTAGGGGATGGTGTCGAGCCAGTGGGTCCTAGAAGAGCCCCATTTTCTGCAACCCATTAACACTGCTGGAGCCGTTTCCCTCAAATGCTCAGCAGGATCTTTTCATTAGAGCTGGTCTGTGCAAGTTGACTCACCTGAGGGGCTCAGTGTCACGGTATGGGTAGGGGGGACCCAAACGCAGAGGGAAAAAAAACACAAATCCAAAATGGGAGGGGAACAAAAGACTTTACTGACAAAAAGGCAAACAAACAGGGAACAGAAAAGGCCACGATGGGCAAAAACACAAACTCAAAAAAAATCTAAATAAAACAGAAAACAAGAGGAACTCACAAACACGAGCAGGGCAGAACACGGTCAGGGCAGAACACAGGCAGGCAGAGCACAAGGGCATTTCAAACAAACACAAGGAACCAGCACCCGAGTCAAGGGGACAAAGAACTTAAATAGACAGGGGGTAACAAGACACAGGTGAACTCAAAAAACAATCAAACCAGAAGAGGGGATCACAAGACACAGGTGGGAACAATGATGGAATAACGAGACAATTGAAAACAATCATACAATTAACAGGGGGGGAGCAGGACACAAAACAGAAGTGCCGCCATCTGGCCGCCCAACAAGGGAAACACAGACAGGAAAACACAGAACCATGACACCCAGTGGGGTGGAGGACAGCTTGCTCCCTGGCTGAGCAGATAGGGACTCACTCTGTCAGAATCATTGGAAAATTCTTGGGTGGGATAAGGGGGACTTTGCCTGTCGCAGTTTGGGAACTGTGTGAGAACAGGTCTGGTTCCCAGGAGGCGAGTGATAGGCTGGTATTTCCTGGCTGGCAAATATCAGCTTATGTTGGGGGATGGCAAGAGTAGGAGGGTGACCTACTGTCTTTTTAAAACCACAAAAATTGGGGATTTTGAGAGTGTGGGGAAGAAACAATTATATGCTGTTTACTTAGAGACACGCCACTTTTGCAAATTCATTACAACATGCTAAACAGAGAAGGTGGCACATGCTTCTCAGAAGGACGGGTCTTCCAAGAGGGGCATGGAGAGTGTTTTATAAACAACCGCTACCAAAAAAGTCAGGGGACCTCCAGTGGGGGATTGTCCATGGGGCGGTTGCCTCCAATGCCCACACAGCGCACCTCGACCCAGGGAACAGTGGGGAATGTCCTTTCTGTTCTGAGGGTGAGACCACAGCTCATGTTTTTACAGAGTGTCACAGACTGGGGGTTTTGTTTTCTGTGTTGAAAGAGGTGAGCGGGAGACTGGGCAGAAGGTTTTCACCAGAGGTGTTTACGTTTGGCTTGGGGTATTCCTATAACCGGAGGTTGGAAATGCTGCCTAGTTCATTTTAATTTTTCGGTCAAGGGAAGTCGGCTATATGGCTCACAAGAAAATACAAAATTAGATCAGATGGGCCTCTATGTGCAAACCTGTTCTTTAGACAGTTTGTTCTGTCACGTCTAAGAGCAGAGTTTGCATATGCAGAATTGACAAATAACTATGAGGAGTTTGAAAGCGTACGGGCAGTCGGTGGGGCGGTGTGTGTGTGTGCAGAGGAGGGGTACAACGTGTGCCTCCCGTGGAGTTTTGTGGACTGTTAATGGTTAAACTGTTTTTTTGGCTTGTACTGTATAGTTTCTATGGTTTTCTGGAATTTAGTTTTTAGGGTTTGAATGATCTTTTTAAAAAAAAAATGGTTTTAAAAATATATTTTTGGAGTCTGGATGTCTTTACTTTTAACTTTTATTTTGTGTTTTCTATTTATTTATTTCTCTTTTATTATTTTTGAATAACTAGAATTGTATGTCTTCTTTTAACTGTTAAATAAAGGAGAATCAAAGGTCAAAGGTCTCTGTCTGTCTCTCTCTCTCTCTCCCTCTCCCTCTTTCTCTCTCTTTCTCTCTCTCTCTCTCTCTCTCTCTGTCCCTCTCCCTAGTTTTTATAGACTAAACTGTAATTTGGTGCGCAGCTCCTGTAGAACTCTGTCTGTAATTAAAACCACACTCCTCTCTCCTTCTCCTCTCCCCCCTCCTTCTCCACTCCTCTCTCCTTCTCCTCTCCCCCCTCCTTCTTCACTCCTCTCTCCTTCTCCTCTCCCCCCTCCTTCTCCACTCCTCTCTCCTTCTCCAACCCCCTCTTTCGTCACTCCTCTTTCCTTCTCCAGTCCTCTCTCCTTCTCCACTCCTCTCTCCTTCTCACCCCCCCATCCACTCCTCTTTCCTTCTCCACTCCTCTGTCCTTCTCCACTTCTCTCTCCTTCGCCACTCTCCTCTCTTCTTCTCCACTCTCATCTCCTTTGGCTGACAGGTGGTGGGAGGAGGTGCAGACAGCTCAGGCCTCTGGCAGGAGGTGGGAGGAGGTGCAGACAGCTCAGGCCCCTGGTAGAGGCGGAAGCGGAGAGCCTCCTGAACCTCCAAGCACTCCTGCCTCCCTCACATCCACCATCCACACATTACTGTTCACTGAATCAGTCAGGCTTTACATCTTAAACAAGCATCATACACATATACAGATACAGTATGCACACACACACACACCCACACATACACACATACACACACATGGACACACACACACACACACACACACATACACGCATACACACATGGACACACACACACACACACACACACACACATACACACACGCACACACACACACGCACACGCACACACACACACGCACACACACACGCACACACACACACGCACATGCACACGCACACGCATACATACACACGCACACACACACACACACACACGCACACACACACACGCGCGCGGGTGTCTCTGAGCATGCTCACTGGGGCGGTGGGGGTATAAACTGCACCCCTGGGGTGTAATTGAGGTACGGTCCCCCACTCTGTGGTCAGCCAGCCCCGCCCCCCACCCGCTGCCCCCCCCGCCCGCCGCCCTCTGAGGAAACCCAGCGAGGGGAGGGGGGGGCGGGTAAGGGGGGGGCACCGCAGGGAATTGGAAACACATGGCATACCCTGCCGGCTCCTCTGTCACCTCCACCCCCCCACAGACACCCACAGCCCTGCAGTCACACAGACATGCTGGAGGGGGGGGCATCATGTCGAAGTGGGGGGGTAGCATCACACTAAAGGGGGGGTATCACGCTGTGGGGGGGGGGGGGGGGCATCACACTGGAGGGTAGGGGTATCACACTGGAGGGAGGGGTATCACGCTGGGGGGGGGGGCATCACGCTGGAGGGGGGGCATCACACTGGGGGGGGGGGGGGGACACACATCATTCTAATGCACCTCAGAGTATAACGCTGATCTGGGGTCAGTCCTCCCTGGTCCGTATCCTAACAGTGACCACTGCGCGCCGGAGACACAACCCTGGTCCCAGAGCCGTATTCATAAAACATCAGAGCATGAGCACTCATCCAGGACCAGATATGCCCTGTCCATATTACATCACCTCCTCCATTATGAGTGAAAGTACCAAACTTGTCCTGCTAATTTCACCTGAAGAATAGAACTAGAATGCGATTCTCATCTCTTTAATGTAGAGGAAGACCAGTTCTGTTACTTGGCATGTCTGCGTTGTGCACTAATGAGGGTTTCATAATATCTGTCATGGGTCGTGATGCAGGGAAAATGTGTCAAAAAACACTGTAAATACTGTAATACACTGCATAACTCAGTAGAATACATGCAAACATTCACAATGATTTGCTTACTAACTCATTCTGCTGATTATGCACAGATACATCAGTATAAATTAGATACACTAAGATCAAAGCAGCAATACTGATATATTTTGCATTATATACTGTATTCCTTTCTGTTATTAAATACAGCTTTTCATAAAAATTATATAATGAATACATTTCAAGAGACTGTTTCTTATTTCACAAATAAGTCAGTGTTACATCTTTATATAACTTATATGTATAGTGAATGAGCATTATCAGAACAGCCTTCCATTCTCACTAATGATGAATCAGGATGAGCAGTGTATTGGATCTCTGTTTACGGAAAATATATTTTTATGCTTTTGGAGTCATAGCGACAGAAAGTGGGAATAGTCATGTGAGTGTCTTCCGGGTAACCGCATCTCTACGGTCACATGATCTGTTGTCTTTTTCCGTAGCCACCTACCTTAAAAATAACCCAGATCAAATGTCGGGCCAAAACAAAACCAAAACCAAACCCTACTGACTTTTTTAACCCCTTGGCATGTACTGTGACTGGCTACACACCCCACCACCCGGCAAGTGCTCTGGCTACAGAGCCCTGTGATTAAAGGAAACATTTCAGAGCATGAATTAAAGTTATTCATAATTTAATTAAGGAAAGAGTAATCTTAGTCAGTGAATACATGCTTTTTGAGTTTATGTGTTTTTGAAACCCGTGTTTTACTGTGTGTGTGTGTAGTATGTGTATATTGTGTGTGTGTGTGTGCGTGTGTGTGTGTATAATGTGTGTGTCTGTGCATGTGTATATGTGTGTGTGAGTATAGTGTGTAAGTGTGTGTGTGTATGTGTGCGTGTGTGTATATAGTGTGCATGTATGTGTGTGTGTGTAGTGTGTGTGTGAGTGAATAGTGCGTGTGTGTGTATAGTGTGTGTGTGAGTGAATAGTGCATGTGTGTGTATAGTGTGTGTGTGTGCGTGTATGTGTGTGTGTGTAGTATGTGTGTGTCTGTGCATGTGTATATGTGTGTGTGAGTATAGTGTGTAAGTGTGTGTGTGTATGTGTGCGTGTGTGTATATAGTGTGCATGTATGTGTGTGTGTGTAGTGCGTGTGTGAGTGAATAGTGCGTGTGTGTGTATAGCATGTGTGTGTGTGAGTGAATAGTGCGTGTGTGTGTATAGCGTGTGTGTGTGTGAGTGAATAGTGCGTGTGTGTGTATAGTGTGTGTGTGTGTGTTAGCTGGATGTGGGGGTGTAGTGTGTGTGTGTGTTAGCTGGATGTGGGGGTGTAGTGTGTGTGTGTGTTAGCTGGATGTGGGGGTGTGTGTGTTAGCTGGATGTGGGGGTGTAGTGTGTGTGTGTGTTAGCTGGATGTGGGGGTGTAGTGTGTGTGTGTGTTAGCTGGATGTGGGGGTGTGTGTGTTAGCTGGATGTGGGGGTGTGTGTGTTAGCTGGATGTGGGGGTGTGTGTGTTAGCTGGATGTGGGGGTGTGTGTGTTAGCTGGGTGTGGGGGTGTGTGTGTTAGCTGGATGTGGGGGTGTGTGTGTTAGCTGGATGTGGGGGTGTGTGTGTTAGCTGGATGTGGGGGTGTGTGTGTTAGCTGGATGTGGGGGTGTGTGTGTTAGCTGGATGTGGGGGTGTAGTGTGTGTGTGTGTTAGCTGGATGTGGGGGTGTGTGTGTTAGCTGGATGTGGGGGTATAGTGTGTGTGTGTGTTAGCTGGATGTGGGGGTGTGTGTGTTAGCTGGATGTGGGGGTGTGTGTGTTAGCTGGATGTGGGGGTGTGTGTGTTAGCTGGATGTGGGGGTGTAGTGTGTGTGTGTGTTAGCTGGATGTGGGGGTGTAGTGTGTGTGTGTGTGTGTGTGTTAGCTGGATGTGGGGGTGTAGTGTGTGTGTGTGTTAGCTGGATGTGGGGGTGTGTGTGTTAGCTGGATGTGGGGGTGTGTGTGTTAGCTGGATGTGGGGGTGTAGTGTGTGTGTGTGTTAGCTGGGTGTGGGGGTGTGTGTGTTAGCTGGATGTGGGGGTGTAGTGTGTGTGTGTGTTAGCTGGATGTGGGGGTGTGTGTGTTAGCTGGATGTGGGGGTGTGTGTGTTAGCTGGATGTGGGGGTGTAGTGTGTGTGTGTGTTAGCTGGGTGTGGGGGTGTGTGTGTTAGCTGGATGTGGGGGTGTGTGTGTTAGCTGGATGTGGGGTGTGTGTGTTAGCTGGATGTGGGGGTGTAGTGTGTGTGTGTGTTAGCTGGGTGTGGGGGTGTGTGTGTTAGCTGGATGTGGGGGTGTGTGTGTTAGCTGGATGTGGGGGTGTGTGTGTTAGCTGGATGTGGGGGTGTGTGTGTTAGCTGGATGTGGGGGTGTGTGTGTTAGCTGGATGGGGGGGTGTGTGTGTTAGCTGGATGGGGGGGTGTGTGTGTTAGCTGGATGGGGGGGTGTGTGTGTTAGCTGGATGTGGGGGTGTGTGTGTTAGCTGGATGTGGGGGTGTGTGTGTTAGCTGGATGTGGGGGTGTAGTGTGTGTGTGTGTTAGCTGGGTGTGGGGGTGTGTGTGTTAGCTGGATGTGGGGGTGTGTGTGTTAGCTGGGTGTGGGGGTGTGTGTGTTAGCTGGATGTTGGGGGTGTGTGTGTTAGCTGGATGTGGGGGTGTGTGTGTTAGCTGGATGTGGGGGTGTGTGTGTTAGCTGGATGTGGGGGTGTGTGTGTTAGCTGGATGTGGGGGTGTGGTGTGTTAGCTGGATGTGGGGTGTGTGTGTTAGCTGGATGTGGGGGTGTGTGTGTTAGCTGGATGTGGGGGTGTAGTGTGTTAGCTGGATGTGGGGGTGTGTGTGTTAGCTGGATGTGGGGGTGTGTGTGTTAGCTGGATGTGGGGGTGTGTGTGTTAGCTGGATGTGGGGTGTGTGTGTTAGCTGGGTGTGGGGGTGTGTGTGTTAGCTGGATGTGGGGGTGTGTGTGTTAGCTGGATGTGGGGGTGTGTGTGTTAGCTGGATGTGGGGGTGTGTGTGTTAGCTGGATGTGGGGGTGTGTGTGTTAGCTG
>NC_049213.1:4463873-4466373 GCF_013347855.1 Anguilla anguilla
GAAAGAAAGAGAGAGGTGGAAAGAGAAAGCTTTCATCTCAGGCGGCCTGAGACCGGCAGCTAAGGCGAGCGGTGACATCACCAGCTGGGCTTCAGGAGGAACGCTCAGCATGTCAGCGTCACGAAGCGCCCCCCCCATAGTGATAAAGCACCCCCCCCCCCCATAGCGAAAAAGCCCCCCACCCCATAGTGATAAAGCACCCCCCCCCCATAGTGATAAAGCACCCCCCCCCACAGCGAAAAAGCACCCCCTCCATAGCGAAAAAGCACCCCCCCCATAGCGAAAAAGCACCCCCCCATAGCGAAAAAGCACCCCCTCCCATAGCGAAAAAGCACCCCCCCCATAGCGAAAAAGCACCCCCCCATAGCGAAAAAGCACCCCCCCATAGCGAAAAAGCACCCCCTCCCATAGCGAAAAAGCACCCCCCCCATAGCGAAAAAGCACCCCCCCCATAGCGAAAAAGCACCCCCCCCCATAGCGAAAAAGCACCCCCTCCCATAGCGAAAAAGCACCCCCCCATAGCGAAAAAGCACCCCCCCATAGCGAAAAAGCACCCCCCCCATAGCGAAAAAGCACCCCCCCCCATAGCGAAAAAGCACCCCCTCCCATAGCGAAAAAGCACCCCCCCATAGCGAAAAAGCACCCCCCCATAGCGAAAAAGCACCCCCTCCCATAGCGAAAAAGCACCCCCCCATAGCGAAAAAGCACCCCCCCCATAGCGAAAAAGCACCCCCCCCCATAGCGAAAAAGCACCCCCTCCCATAGCGAAAAAGCACCCCCCCATAGCGAAAAAGCACCCCCCCCATAGCGAAAAAGCACCCCCTCCCATAGCGAAAAAGCACCCCCCCATAGCGAAAAAGCACCCCCCCATAGCGAAAAAGCACCCCCCCCCATAGCGAAAAAGCACCCCCCCCCATAGCGAAAAAGCACCCCCTCCCATAGCGAAAAAGCACCCCCCCCCATAGCGAAAAAGCACCCCCCCATAGCGAAAAAGCACCCCCCCATAGCGAAAAAGCACCCCCTCCCATACTGACCACCAAGGAGCGGCCGCTTTGAGTCAGTATCACAGATACTCAAAGCAAACCTAAAACCTTACGCGTGACCATCAATATGCACGGCCACAACTCTGTGAAAATTCATAGTTTCATCTCTTCTATGACGAACCAGCACTACGAGAGCAGCGCATTATAGAATCTTATTCAAATGAGCAAAGGGAAACTCGTACCAGGACTGCTGTCCAATAGGGCTAGGGCCTGGCAGCAGGCTTATCGCCTGTGCTGTGACAGAGAGGGAGAGGCTGATTATGTAATGGCAGGTAGAGGCGTTGTGTTCAGACTTTGGGCAGCTGTTCTGAGCCCTGTGTGTGTCATTAAGCTGAGCGCCTCTCCCCCCCCTTACCCCTTGCAGACCCAAAAGCACTCAACCCCCCCCCCCTCCTCACAGGCACTCAAACCCGGAAACTTACAGCTGTGTGCAGCATTGCTGCCATTATCAGAAAAAACTGCCCATTAACAAACTCTGTGTGTGTGAGTTTGTATGTGTGTGAGGTACCCTGGGGACTTGTGTGTGTGTCTGTGTGTGTGTGAGGTACCCTGAGGTTTATGTATGTGTCTCCGTCTATGTGTGTGTGGGGAGGGGGGGGGGGCTCTGTGTGTGTGATGAACCCTGTGGCTAGTGTGTGTGTGAAAAAAAAATCAAAATAAATGCGATGGAAATACCACACACCCTGTGTTAGCATGCTTGAGAGCAGCAGGATTGTGATCAGTTCCCCTAGCTGGGGACCTTGGTCTTCAGCTGAGTTAATGGGGTCTCTTGTCAACCAGCCTGCCTACAGTAGCTTATATTTCCATGGCATTCAATTTCCCCACCTGCTCATCGGCTGCTATTTTACTCCACAGGTTAAAAATCCGCTTGTGACTGTAATACTTCAGTTTGTACCCCAGTCACAGCTTACTGTGAGCCTGAAATTCATGTTTGTCCTCTGTAGGGGACATGAGTCTCTGGCCTTAATCTCAAAAACCATATATTCCACTGTGCTGTAACCTACACTACAAGGGGTGTTCAATAAAAATAAAATAAATCATATTTTATAATAATAATAATACTGAAATTAATTTCACTGCTTTGGTTCCCATTTATTATGTCAAAAATATATATTTGACTGGGTCTCAAGTGGGTATAAACACAAATTGGCATTTGGCATGTGTAGTAAAGTTCACATGGGCTTTGTGACATCACAGCAATGTGGGCCTGGACACAATTATGACATCACAGCAATGTGGGCCTGGACACAGTTATGACATTGCAGCAATTTGGGGTATGCATATGATAGCAACATCACAGCAATGTAGCCCTGGATACAATGATGACATCAGAGCAATGTGGGGTATGGATATTATTGTGACATCACAGCAATATAGCTATGGATACAATTATGACATCACATGAATGTGAGTTGGGATACAAGCTTCACACACTTAGCCCAGCATCAGATGTACAG
>NC_049213.1:4471373-4489689 GCF_013347855.1 Anguilla anguilla
AGGTACATATTTGGAAAGAGGTGTCGGCCTCTTTAAGGATGAAAGTCATGTGACCATTACGCGGTCACACGTCACTTTGAGAAATATTTTCTCAGAATCTAAAAGTATGCTTGGAGACCTGCTGAGAAGAACAGACAGAGGACTTTTTACAGCTTTAGAACTCTACAGCCACCAGTTACTAAATACATACCACACATATGGGGAGACACAGACCGCAGAGAGCTTTAATAAGAACACAAATCCAGGCCAGGCTTCCCTGACGGGTCAGAGCACACACAAAAGCATTCCTGGGGTAGACCACTTTTAAAACGTCCTGAACAGAATCAGACATATGTGTGTGCAGAATTATGAAAGAAGGCCAGAAATGGGCTCTGAATGCAGAGAAACAGTCAACATAAATTTGTCATTTTTTAACTTTTTTTCTGCCCCATTTGGAAAGGCCGAAGTGAGTTTCAGACCCATTTCACTGCTTAAAAAGTCACTGCTCTTCACTCAACAGGCTATCAGTGCACGGCAATCCATCTGCAGCTGGGACCGGTGGCCTGCATGTGCTCCAGTTCACCAGAGGGGGCGCTGTTGTGTGAAACTCACATAAGCCACACACACACCTGGCGAAGGCAGCACCGTTCCATACACCTGCTTTGGTTATTTTCTAACCACTCATCAACTGGTCTGGGATGAAGATGAAAGCTCAAACCATTGATTAGAACCACCGGAAAAACACAAGGGAGAAGAGGCCTAGACTCATTACCTCACTCTCCTGATCGGTACACATACCTTTCTTGGATTGGCTGTTTTGCTAACTCCTTTAACACAGGTATTTACTCCAACTGGATTCTCACGATGGTCCGATAAAAGGCCACACGTGACGTACAGCATGGCGGTTTCTGACGATGAGCACGGCCCAATCAAACAAACACACTCCGCTATTTTCTGAGAACCATCTACTTCTCATAAAACCTAACATTGACAGAACTGGCTATGGGTGTGCCACGAATACCTTTAATGTAAACGTATCTTCAGTGTTTATGAAGGGCAACCATGCGATTGTGCACTGAGACTGCAGGTTATTTATTGCACACTCACTCAAAGTTCTCAGTCCTCAGAGAATTTTAGCACAGCTAACAGTAGGAGTTAATATGGTGCTTTAAACTCTCCAAACAGCTGAGGGATATTTTCAGTTTTCTACCCTCTGTGATCCAGCCTCACTTGCGTTAAATGTTTTCCCCATTTTTTCCCTCACAACAGATCTCTGCTTCATCCCCTGTGACTGGTGTCATATGGAGCACAGCTTGTTAACGGAAAAATATTGAGGGAGGCCTGGAAGTTCAGAGAAAAAATATCTGGCTTCAGCGTCAGTGATATATACAGGCTGTACATCGCTTCTCACTCTTCCAGAAGCCCACAATCCTCTCTGTGTTCGGCTCGCAGGGTGGGACTGCTTCCTGTCCGGTGTCGAATGACAGGAGGCTCGTGGGCTGCTCTGCATCTCCGTGACCTCGGTGACCCCGTGACCAGGAGACCCCGGTGAGATGGCAGCCACTCTTCTCTGGATCACCGTTCACACACACATCACACGTCAGTCACCCACCAGTGCAACACTGCATCTTTAAAAGTCCATTTGAGTCATAATTTATCTCTGACTGATCATTTATCTTTCAGTGATCATTTATCTCTGAGTGATCATTTATCAGTGTCTGTGGGGTTTATTCCCTGCAGCAGTGTCTGTGGGGTTTATTCCCTGCAGTGTCTGTGGGGTTTATTCCCTGCAGCAGTGTCTGTGGGGTTTATTCCCTGCAGCAGCAGTGTTTGTGGGGTTTATTCCCTGCAGCAGTGTCTGTGGGGTTTATTCCCTGCAGCAGCAGTGTCTGTGGGGTTTATTCCCTGCAGCAGTGTCTGTGGGGTTTATTCCCTGCAGCTGCAGTGTCTGTGGGGTTTATTCCCTGCAGCAGCAGTGTCTGTGGGGTTTATTCCCTGCAGTGTCTGTGGGGTTTATTCCCTGCAGCAGCAGTGTCTGTGGGGTTTATTCCCTGCAGCAGTGTCTGTGGGGTTTATTCCCTGCAGTGTCTGTGGGGTTTATTCCCTGCAGTGTCTGTGGGGTTTATTCCCTGCAGCAGCAGTGTCTGTGGGGTTTATTCCCTGCAGTGTCTGTGGGGTTTATTCCCTGCAGCAGCAGTGTCTGTGGGGTTTATTCCCTGCAGCAGTGTCTGCGGGGTTTATTCCCTGCAGCAGCAGTGTCCGTGGGGTTTATTCCCTGCAGCAGTGTTTGTGGGGTTTATTCCCTGCAGTGTCTGTGGGGTTTATTCCCTGCAGCAGCAGTGTCTGTGGGGTTTATTCTCTGCAGCAGCAGTGTCTGTGGGGTTTATTCCCTGCAGCAGTGTCTGTGGGGTTTATTCCCTGCAGCAGTGTCTGTGGGGTTTATTCCCTGCAGCAGCAGTGTCTGTGGGGTTTATTCCCTGCAGCAGTGTCTATGGGGTTTATTCCCTGCAGCAGTGTCTGTGGGGTTTATTCCCTGCAGCAGTGTCTGTGGGGTTTATTCCCTGCAGTGTCTGTGGGGTTTATTCCCTGCAGTGTATGTGCGGTTTATTCCCTGCAGTGTATGTGGGGTTTATTCCCTGCAGCAGCAGTGTCTGTGGGGTTTATTCCCTGCAGCAGCAGTGTCTGTGGGGTTTATTCCCTGCAGCAGCAGTGTATGTGGGGTTTATTCCCTGCAGCAGTGTCTGTGGGGTTTATTCCCTGCAGCAGCAGTGTCTGTGGGGTTTATTCCCTGCAGCAGTGTCTGTGGGGTTTATTCCCTGCAGCAGCAGTGTCTGTGGGGTTTATTCCCTGCAGCAGTGTCTGTGGGGTTTATTCCCTGCAGCAGTGTCTGTGGTGTTTATTCTGTACAGCAGCAGTGTCTGTGGGGTTTATTCCCTGCAGCAGTGTCTGTGGGGTTTATTCCCTGCAGTGTCTGTGGGGTTTATTCCCTGCAGCAGCAGTGTCTGTGGGGTTTATTCCCTGCAGCAGTGTCTGTGGGGTTTATTCCCTGCAGCAGTGTCTGTGGGGTTTATTCCCTGCAGCAGTGTCTGTGGGGTTTATTCCCTGCAGCAGTGTCTGTGGGGTTTATTCCCTGCAGCAGCAGTGTCTTTGGTGTTTATTCTGTACAGCAGCAGTGTCTAGGTCCAGGTGAAGGTATGAATGGGGATCTTTGTTGGGTAGAGAAACACAGAAACAGCAGGTCTTTGACCTTTCCTAAGGGGGGGGGGGGGGGGGGGGGGGGGGCGCAGGAGTCGGGCCCCCTGGCCTCTTTCACATTTAAACCCTAGCCAAAATACCCACCATCCTTTTCTTCCTCATCCCAAAACACACACAGGCACAACTGTTATTGTTACGTTTGAACATAACTGCTCTTTCGTAGGGATGGGTTGAAATAATTAGTCCCACATCTATGCAGTCTGCAAATCCCTGCATATCCATCTCACCATTATTTAGCCCCAATTATTTATTAACTCTGGAGAGTAATAATCATCTGTTGTAACTGTAATGCTAATAAATATCTGTTACAATACAGTTTCATTACCGTTTAATATTTAAATGATGAAATCAGTGCATGAAATGCAATTGACATGAAGAATATACTGATGACTCTGCTGTGTTTGACTTCATTTGCAAAAATTTGTCTTGATTTTTTCTTCCTCTAAGCATATGAATAATTAAAACAGTTCATGTAAAATATTCAGTGTAAACTACAGCTCGCATACTGGTAGTGCTAAGGTAAGAAAGAACGTTTTCTCAACCAAGCGGTCAACCACTTAATTTGACTTACGATGTGTTTCCGAAAATCTAGTGGGACCTATTTTTTAGGTATCTCAACCGCATGTCTGAGGGTCACAGTTCAAATTTTGTGTGATTAGTCAAAAAGAAAAATACCATTTATGGTTACTGATGACCTAAGTAGTAAAAAGAAGAAAAGAAAAATGTTACTACTACTACTAGCTACTACTAGCACACAGTCATTATAGCAGTGAGTTGCCAAGAGAAGAATCAGTGTACAAACACACAGTGGCCAAGAGTCCAGAGGCCCCAATAAAGACAGACAGAAAGACAGACAGAAGGACCCGATAATTACAGACAAACAGACAGACAGACAGAAAGACAGGGGACCCCATTAAGACAGGCAGAAGGACAGACAGAAGGACCCGATAATTACAGACAAACAGACAGACAGACAGAAAGACAGGGGACCCCATTAAGGCAGACAGAAAGACAGACAGAAGGACCCGATAATTACAGACAGACGGACAGACAGATAGAAAGACAGACAGGGGGACCCTATAATGCCGCAGCTGGACGCCCCCCCCCCCCCCCCCCCAGGCTGGGGTGGGGGTAACTGAGCTCTGGCTCAGTAAATGAAGACCTGTGGACTGACACATCCTGCTGTGACTCTCCTGTGCAGCACCAGGGGGGGTCTGAGCACACATCAGCTCACTGCAGGCCCCCCAAGAGCCGGCCCTGCGGCCCCCTCCTCTCACCCAGCACAAATAAACATGTTTGGGGCTTGAGGTCTGAATGCCCCAAACAACCACACACACACACACACACACTCACACACACACACTAATATACACACACACACACACACACACACACACACAAATACACACACACATACACGCACACTAATATACACACACACACTAATACACACACGCTAATACACACACACACACACACACAGACATTCATATACACACATACACACTAATACACACACACACACACACACGCACAAATTCACACTCCCTCACATGCACACACACACACACAGACACACTAATACACACACACACACACACATAGACACACACTAATATAAATACACACACACACAAACACACTCTCTCTCTCTCTCTCTCTCTCTCTCTCTCTCACACACACACACATGGGCATGTGTTAGTATTAGGATCTTGCATAAGTGAGGCCCTTCATTTGATTGTTACAGCCCATCCAGCTGATGCTGCCTCAGCATTGCCTTTCATTTTAATAATGAAAAATCGTCCCATAGAAGGTACAGTGTTAATTAAGCTCTGATAGACTACCTGTGATCCCTACTGCACTCTGCTAAGAGTGTAATTTACAGTGTGCATTTTACAGTGTTAATTAAGCTCTGATAGACTACCTATGATCCCTACTGCACTCTGCTAAGAGTGTAATTTACAGTGTGCATTTTACAGTATTAATTAAAGCTCTGATAGACTACCTACAATCTCTACTGCACTCTGCTAAGAGTCTAATTTACAGTGTGCATTTTACAGTGTTAATTAAGCTCTGGTAGACTACCTACGATCCCTACTGCACTCTGCTAAGAGTCTAATTTACAGTGTGCATTTTACAGTGTTAATTAAGCTCTGGTAGACTACCTACGATCCCTACTGAACTCTGCTAAGACTGTAATTTACAGTGTGAATTTTACAGTGTTAATTAAAGCTCTGATAGACTACCTACGATCCCTACTGCACTCTGCTAAGAGTGTAATTTACAGTGTGCATTTTACAGTGTTAATTAAAGCTCTGATAGACTACCTACGATCCCTACTGCACTCTGCTAAGAGTTTAATTTACAGTGTGCATTTTACAGTGTTAATTAAGCTCTGATAGACTACCTACGATCCCTACTGCACTCTGCTAAGACTGTAATTTACAGTGTGCATTTTACAGTGTTAATTAAAGCTCTGATAGACTACCTACGATCCCTACTGCACTCTGCTAAGAGTGTAATTTACAGTGTGCATTTTACAGTGTTAATTAAGCTCTGATAGACTACCTACGATCCCTACTGCACTCTGCTAAGAGTTTAATTTACAGTGTGCATTTTACAGTGTTAATTAAGCTCTGATAGACTACCTACGATCCCTACTGCACTCTGCTAAGACTGTAATTTACAGTGTGCATTTTACAGTGTTAATTAAAGCTCTGATAGACTACCTACGATCCCTACTGCACTCTGCTAAGAGTGTAATTTACAGTGTGCATTTTACAGTGTTAATTAAGCTCTGATAGACTACCTACGATCCCTACTGCACTCTGCTAAGAGTGTAATTTACATTGTGCATTTTATAGTGTTAATTAAGCTCTGATAGACTACCTACAATCCCTACTGTTCTCTGCTAAGAGTGTGATTTACAGTGTGCATTTTGCTGTGTATTATTATAATTAATATTGATGCAGGAATGCAGAAATGTAAATGGTTGTGAAAAGCCGCCCTGATAAGAGACTCTGCTAAATGCCTGTAATTAAACCTGACAAAACTTACTTCTGGGATCCTGCTTTTAGTGCTCTACACTGCCCCTAGGGGAGGGAAAGTTTAGTTTCACAGTCTCTCAGGTACAAGCACATAAGGCCCTGCCTCAACA
This sequence comes from Anguilla anguilla, assembly GCF_013347855.1. Taxonomy (NCBI): domain Eukaryota; kingdom Metazoa; phylum Chordata; class Actinopteri; order Anguilliformes; family Anguillidae; genus Anguilla; species Anguilla anguilla. Next base: position 4,477,765 of record NC_049213.1, read on the forward strand.
TTATAACAAGCATCAACTAAAAATGCCAAACCACTTTTTCTCAGAAAAACCAATAATTTCTTGGGTTTAAATTGCTGTTTTTAAGAAACAGCAACCAGCAGACCCTACGGCTGTTGACCTCAACTCTAGACAGTAATTTTATTTTCACTAAAGACAGTGTATTCAAAAAGTTCCTGTGTAAAATATACGCTATTGGAAAAGAGCTTTGCTGCATGTCTTCCATGTCACAAATCACAAGGGCTCTCTGGAAATGACAGTCTCGTCCCTGCCGGCCGTGCAGATAACAGCCGCTTAGTCGAGAAAGCTGCCGTTTGCTGCTAAGGCTCGTGCGCATTGAAAACTGCCATTAGCCGCTCACGCTCCTGTGCATTAGCCGCTCACGCTCCTGTGCATTAGCCGCTCGCGCTCCTGTGCATTAGCCGCTCGCGCTCCTGTGCATTAGCCACTCGCGCTCCTGTGCATTAGCCGCTCACGCTCTTGTGCATTAGCCGCTCACGCTCCTGTGCATTAGCCGCTCACGCTCCTGTGCATTAGCCGCTCACGCTCCTGTGCATTAGCCGCTCGCGCTCCTGTGCATTAGCCCCTCACGCTTCTGCCCGTTAGCCGCTCACGCTCCTGCCCGTTAGCCGCTCACGCTCCTGCCCGTTAGCCGCTCACGCTCCTGTGCATTAGCCGCTCACACTCCTGCCCGTTAGCCGCTCACGCTCCTGCGCATTAGCCGCTCGCGCTCCTGTGCATTAGCCGCTCGCGCTCCTGTGCATTAGCCGCTCGCGCTCCTGTGCATTAGCCGCTCACGCTCCTGTGCATTAGCCACTCGCGCTCCTGTGCATTAGCCGCTCACGCTCTTGTGCATTAGCCGCTCACGCTCCTGTGCATTAGCCGCTCACGCTCCTGTGCATTAGCCGCTCACGCTCCTGTGCATTAGCCGCTCGCGCTCCTGTGCATTAGCCGCTCACGCTCCTGTGCATTAGCCGCTCCCGCTCTTGTGCATTAGCCGCTCATGCTCCTGTGCATTAGCCGCTCACGCTCCTGTGCATTAGCCGCTCACGCTCCTGTGCATTAGCCGCTCGCGCTCCTGTGCATTAGCCGCTCACGCTCCTGCCCGTTAGCCGCTCACGCTCCTGCGCATTAGCCGCTCACGCTCCTGCCCGTTAGCCGCTCACGCTCCTGCGCATTAGCCGCTCACGCTCCTGCGCATTAGCCGCTCACGCTCCTGTGCATTAGCCGCTCGCGCTCCTGTGCATTAGCCGCTCACGCTCCTGCCCGTTAGCCGCTCACGCTCCTGCCCGTTAGCCGCTCACGCTCCTGCCCGTTAGCCGCTCACGCTCCTGTGTATTAGCCACTCACGCTCCTGTGCATTAGCCACTCACGCTCCTGTGCATTAGCCGCTCACGCTCCTGCCCGTTAGCCGCTCACGCTCCTGTGTATTAGCCACTCACGCTCCTGTGCATTAGCCGCTCACGCTCCTGCCCGTTAGCCGCTCACGCTCCTGCGCATTAGCCGCTCGCGCTCCTGTGCATTAGCCGCTCGCGCTCCTGTGCATTAGCCGCTCGCGCTCCTGTGCATTAGCCGCTCACGCTCCTGTGCATTAGCCGCTCGCGCTCCTGTGCATTAGCCGCTCACGCTCTTGTGCATTAGCCGCTCACGCTCCTGTGCATTAGCCGCTCACGCTCCTGTGCATTAGCCGCTCACGCTCCTGTGCATTAGCCGCTCGCGCTCCTGTGCATTAGCCGCTCACGCTCCTGCCCGTTAGCCGCTCACGCTCCTGCGCATTAGCCGCTCACGCTCCTGCCCGTTAGCCGCTCACGCTCCTGCGCATTAGCCGCTCACGCTCCTGCGCATTAGCCGCTCGCGCTCCTGTGCATTAGCCGCTCACGCTCCTGCCCGTTAGCCGCTCACGCTCCTGCCCGTTAGCCGCTCACGCTCCTGCCCGTTAGCCGCTCACGCTCCTGTGTATTAGCCACTCACGCTCCTGTGCATTAGCCACTCACGCTCCTGTGCATTAGCCGCTCACGCTCCTGCCCGTTAGCCGCTCACGCTCCTGTGTATTAGCCACTCACGCTCCTGTGCATTAGCCGCTCACGCTCCTGCCCGTTAGCCGCTCACGCTCCTGCGCATTAGCCGCTCGCGCTCCTGTGCATTAGCCGCTCGCGCTCCTGTGCATTAGCCGCTCGCGCTCCTGTGCATTAGCCGCTCACGCTCCTGTGCATTAGCCACTCGCGCTCCTGTGCATTAGCCGCTCACGCTCTTGTGCATTAGCCGCTCACGCTCCTGCCCGTTAGCCGCTCGCGCTCCTGCGCATTAGCCGCTCACGCTCCTGCGCATTAGCCGCTCACGCTCCTGCCCGTTAGCCGCTCGCGCTCCTGCGCATTAGCCGCTCACGCTCCTGCCCGTTAGCCGCTCGCGCTCCTGCGCATTAGCCGCTCACGCTCCTGCCCGTTAGCCGCTCGCGCTCCTGCGCATTAGCCGCTCACGCTCCTGCCCGTTAGCCGCTCACGCTCCTGCCCGTTAGCCGCTCGCGCTCCTGCCCGTTAGCCGCTCGCGCTCCTGCCCGTTGCAGTTACTCTGCGGTGGGAGGGCTTCCTGCACCGCCTTCATTCAGCAATCAGCAGAAGGGAGAGACTCCACCCTTATTTTAGCACACACTACCATTATCTCTAAAGGACACCGACCAACATGAAGGCTGGTTATCCCCACCAGCCACAGTGACTTTCTAAAAACAACGGTGAAAAAACTCTTAAATTACATACAGGATGAGGCATAAACATTATTCACTAAAAGATAATGGTCTTCCTGAGTCTTGATTAGAGGAATCCTTTCAGAAATTTTTATCAAATAATCCTCCCCACTGAGAGAGAATACAGCTCTAAAACAAACCTTTTGACAGAATATTTAGAGGAAAATGCATGACTGGAAATGTCATTATTTAGTTACTGCACTGGCGTGGTCTTGCCAAGAACACACAACTGCCATCTTTTCTGTAATTAGACGGGTCCAAAAGTAGAATGCTGACCACATTTCTATCACCTAAGACCGTTAGTCAGAAAGCAGCAGAGGCTCAACCACACAAACATTTAACTTTCAGTTACGCCTGAAAAACAACTGCAAACATGGGAAGCTTGGGTTTGTCTAAAATTGCCAGGTCTCCTATACAGAAGGACCTCTAAGTGAGGTTGTTTTTCTAAACCTGATAGAGCTAAAAAAAAATTTAAAAAGTGAGGAGGGGGGGGGGGGGGTCGGGTGGAAACTTGTGAATTGTTTTTAAAGTAACATTCCATGAACTGTCAATCAACATATCTTTATTTTTATAAAACAGCATTTACATTGGGTACATTGGGTCTCCCAAATCAGCCATTTCAGGAGAAACTGGAAATGTGTTCTCTGATATTTTAAAAGGTGAGTAAGCAGAGCTGAAGAATGGGATGGTTAATGTAACGGCTGGAAATAACACGGGTAAAAACTGACACAAGACACAGGCATCAGGTTAGAGAGGACTCTGGGTCCCGGTGTAAACACATTACTGTGAGTCCAAACTGCTCTGTTCCTGCTGTGAGCTCACAGTGAGCCAAAATTCTGCAACTACATGAACTGTGCATAACTCCCACTACCACAGCATTAACACCATAACAGTGCATTAGTTTTAGAGAGTGGCACAGGTTTTGGTGCTTTCTCCCTATACTCTGGCACTTTGGATTTGAAAAGAAACAACCTATATGAGGTTAAAGTTCAAACTGACATTGACATTTACATCCATACTCAGATCAGTACAGGATTTACAGCCCCTGTTATACATAGTTCTCCTAACTTAGAGCGACAAAAGTAATTGAAAAAAATAACATAATCTGAAATCAAGTCACCATATTTAGTACTTGCCTTTACATTTGCATTTGATGACCGCCTAAAGTCTGGGACTCGCAGACATCACCAGACGCTGGGTATCTTCTCTGGTGATGCTCTGTCAGGCCAGTACTGCAGTCATCTTCAGTTTTTGCATCTTCAATCGGATTAATATACATATGGCTAAATATATAGGTAATGTGCTTGTGGAATTTAGACTGTAAAATTCAACTTGTATTCAACCTGAAAAAGTCCAGAACAATATTTATGTCCATCCCAGTGAATATTTTGACTTAACAACATTTCCTTAATTCTGCATACAAAACTACACTTCCCAGAATTCACTTTTCATACCCGCAGTATATATGTGTGTGAACCTGCTCAATCCCGTCTCTCTCAGCTGGGCTGAAATATGAGGGCATTACATAATGCACTACTGCATTGCGTCTGCCTCGGTACGTCTGGAATGTTCCACTTGCAATGCCTCTCTGTGGTTGCCTTTTGGCCAGAATCGTGAATCACAACCAGAAACAGACGCTATCGAGGAAACAATAATTTCTGCTCTCTGAGTGAAGAAGGGTGGAAAAAGAGAAACAGAAAGAGACTAAGAAGAGAGAGAGAGGCTGAGAAGAGAGAGGAAGAGGGAGAGAGGGCGAGAGAGAGAGAGACAGAAAGGAAGAGAGAGAGAGGCTGAGAAGAGAGAGGAAGAGAGAGAGAGGCTGAAAAGTGAGAGGAAGAGAGGAAACAGTTCTCTCTACACTCTGAACTCTTCAAGCGAAAGAGGGACTGAAATGGGGAGAAAAGCTCTCGGGGGGGGGGGGGGGGGGGGGAATAATAACACACAAGGAAACTCTATGGTGTGTCCAGGCCTTGCCTGCGCGTCTCTGAAACAGTCTGTATTTACTCAAATGCAGTTTAATCAGAAACAGGCAGAACTACTGGGAATCCCAGAGCCACAGCCCGGCTGCACAGAGCTGCACTGAGCTGGCAGGGGAATTAAGCCTTCTGTGACACACACACACACATGCGCACACACACACACACCTACACACACATGCACACACACACACACACACACACACACCTCACTCTCACACACACACGCACACACCTACACGCATGCACGAACACACCTACACACACACGCACACACACACACACACCTACACACACATGCACACACATACACCTCAGTCTCTCTCTCACACACACACACACACACCTACACGGACACACACGCACACACATACACCTCAGTCTCTCTCTCACACATACCTTAGTCTCTCTCTCTCTCTCTCTCACACACACACACACACACACACACACCTCACTCTCACACACTCTCACACACACACTCATACACACACTCACACACCTCTGTGCTGAGAATGGAGACAGCACTCTCTGTTTTGTGTTTATCTCTTCTAAGAACAATGCGCAAGTCAATAGGATGAGTCCAGGGCTCTACGCAGTAATTCCATCTGGGATCCTTTCTCTGAAGAACATTCCGGAACCCCCTATGGCTGCCATGCCTGCCTTCCCGGCGACGTTCCATTGTCTCGTTCCATAAGAGAGTCCTGACGGATGGGCCGCCATGGGCCCTGCACCAGCTTACAAACGACCCTGTGATCTCAGTCAAAAACATCACAGAAAAGTGTAATCAGCAAAAGAGGTCTTTGCTCAGTTTATTGTGAGCTGTTTTGTAATGGAAATGACGCAAGTCCACGCAGATTCTGGAAAGATGTCACCTGCAGAGGCGGGACAGTGGGAGGCAGTGAGTGTAATGCTTTTAGAGAGCACAGGGTGGGGCTGCGTAGAGCTCTGAGATGAAGAGGCCTGTGTGTCTAACTACAGAGGCACTGCTGGATCGGGACTGCGCGTCACATGGGAACTCACTGCACTGTCTGACAGTTAAAGACTCAGTCATCACTTCACAACTAAACACTAGCGAAAGCTTTCATCTCCAAACTCTCAGTTAGGAAAGTATAGCAGCTAAGTACACTTAGCAGCAACTGCTAAAATTAATCCCAACTGTGTGCAATAATTTGTAAGGCAATTTTAAAGACAAAGTTCATTGAATACCAACCGATGCCATGACAAACGTCAGGCTCAAAAATATCCTAGTGAAAACAGTAATCATTTTTAAAAGATCACTGTTATGTTTGTGGCCATGGCTGGCAGCATATCTGTAGCGATGAGGTTCTCTGAGCCTGGACAGGCTGATTTCCACAGAGGGGTCTGTGGGAGTCTGGTGAGGGGGGTCCACTGCTGTAGAAACATGCAGGGTGGCAGGACAGATAAGGACACGTGCGTGTGAGGGAGAGAGGAGATGGGCTGGGCCGCGGTGAGCACAGAGGCGAGCCAGCGCCCCTGGCTGCCGATGGGGCGGCGCGAAGTTAGCGCACCTCTCTGAGACCACACCGAAATAACAGCCGACGGGGAGAATTCCTCAGCAGCTCCCCCCCTCTGCAAATGAGGGCCATCTGCTCAAACAGGGCTGGGGGAAGGGGGGGGGCTGCTGTAAATTATTTTTCGGGTAGACCCCCTCTGCTGACCGGTCCACCGCGTCTTTGCCCCAGCTGAGTCAATAAAGGGGGCAGATCTGTCACAATAGAGCCCCCCCCGCCCCCACCTCTCCTAACCCTCTCCTCAATCGGACATTCCTCAGACTCCAATGGGACCCCCCATCGCTGCCCAGCCCCTGGAGGGGTAATGTGAGCCTCGGAACGCTACGCTCTGAAACACATTCCGCTCCGGTGTCACCCCGCGGAAATCAGGCAGAGAGTCGGGGGTTTCCTATCGGGGGGGGGGGGGGGTACAGCTATAAGAGCATTCTACAGTGGGCACAGGTAAAAGAGCATTCTACAGGGGACACAGGTACAGGGGGCACAGGTAAAAGAGTATTCTACAGGATGGCACAGGTAAAAGAGTATTCTACAGGATGGCACAGGTAAAAGAGCATTCTACAGGGTGCACAGGTAAAAGAGCATTCTACAGGATGGCACAGGTAAAAGACCGTTCTACAGGGGGCACAGGTAAAAGAGCATTCTACAAGGGGCACAGGTAAAAAAGCATTCTACAGGGGACACAGGTACAGGGGGCACAGGTAAAAGAGCATTCTACAAGGGGCACAGGTAAAAGAGCATTCTACAAGGGGCACAGGTAAAAGAGCATACTACAGGGGGCACAGGTAAAAGAGCATTCTACAGGGGACACAGGTACAGGGGGCACAGGTAAAAGAGCATTCTACAAGGGGCACAGGTAAAAGAGCATTCTACAAGGGGCACAGGTAAAAGAGCATTCTACAGGGGGGCACAGGTAAAAGAGCATTCTACAGGGGGCACAGGTAAAAGAGCGTTCTACAGGATGGCACAGGTAAAAGAGCATTCTATAGGATGGCACAGGTTAAAGAGTATTTTACAGGGGTGCACAGGTAAAAGAGTATTCTACAGGGGGCACAGGTAAAAGAGCATTCTACAGGATGGCACAGGTAAAAGAGCATTCTACAGGATGGCACAGGTAAAAGAGCGTTCTACAGGATGGCACAGGTAAAAGAGTATTTTACAGGGGTGCACAGGTAAAAGAGTATTCTACAGGGGGCACAGGTAAAAGAGCATTCTACAGGATGGCACAGGTAAAAGAGCATTCTACAGGATGGCACAGGTAAAAGAGCGTTCTACAGGATGGCACAGGTAAAAGAGTATTCTCTCACAGACACACAAACACAGTCACAGACATACAAACACACAGACACACAAACACACTCACAGACACACAAACACACTTAGGGTGCTGGTGGGTTGGACAGCGAGCGCCAGTGTTTTATGAGGTCTGATACCAGCACACACAGATAAACAACTCCATCAGGGGCCTGTCCATCAGGGGCCTGTCCCCATTTCTGCTTCAGCCGCTAGCAGTGGCTCAGGAATGGCTAAAAACCAAGGCTCAAACAGCACACGTGTAAATACTGGAATAGACAAAATGAAACAACATACTAATCCTGAGTGGACAGTCCTGCAGAGTCCAGAGTACTCGACTGTTTGGGTTCGACAGCATTCCTCTTTAAAAATAGCACCATGGCGACTGCATGTCCAGAGAGGTCAAACTAACTTTTGCAGGACAGGACAAACCGAATATTTTATATAGGATTAGCCATTGCCTTGGCAACATGGAGATCTCTAAGCGAACGTGGCTGAATGATATTCAGATGATCGTTTTGGCTAATTCAGCCCGGGGCATTTAAACATCCCCTGGCCCCGCTGTTTAATTCAGCTGGGGCATTTAGAGACCCACAGGCACACTAGCTAATTCAGCTGGGGCATTTAGAGACCCACAGGCACACTGGCTAATTCAGCTGGGGCATTTAGAGCCCCACAGGCACACTGGCTAATACAGCTGGGGCATTTAGAGCCCCACAGGCACACTGGCTAATTCAGCTGGGGCATTTAGAGACCCACAGGCACACTGGCTAATACAGCTGGGGCATTTAGAGACCCACTGGCACACTGGCTAATTCAGCTGGGGCATTTAGAGACCCACTGGCACACTGGCTAATTCAGCTGGGGCATTTAGAGACCCACTGGCACACTGGCTAATTCAGCTGGGGCATTTAGAGACCCACAGGCACACTGGCTAATTCAGCTGGGGCATTTAGAGACCCACAGGCACACTGGCTAATTCAGCTGGGGCATTTAGACACGCACTGGCACACTGGCTAATTCAGCTGGGGCATTTAGACACGCACTGGCACACTGGCTAATTCAGCTGGGGCATTTAGAGACCAACAGGCACGCTGGCTAATTCAGCTTGGGCATTTAGAGACCCACAGGCACGCTGGCTAATTCAGCTGGGGCATTTAGACACGCACTGGCACGCTGGCTAATTCAGCTGGGACATTTAGACATGCACTGGCACACTAGCTAATTCAGCTGGGGCATTTAGAGACCCACAGGCACACTGGCTAATTCAGCTGGAGCATTTGGACGCCCAGTATAATCTCCCTTTGACACTCACTCAGGAATGTCAGGTTTTTTTTTTTTCTAAATCAATAACCCCTTTTTAAAAATGACTGGGACAGAGAGGGAGGGGTAGACATGGGAAGAGGGAGTCTGTTGAGGGTAGGGGGTTTCCTAAAGTGTGAGGGACTGAAGGAGAGGATGAGTGAGGGAGGGAGGGAGGGAGGGAGCAGTAAAAAAAGGTAGAGAAAGTTTTTGGTTCCATTTGTGGCATCCTAAGGTGATCCCAGCGGTGGTGTAATGGTGGGCTCTCTCTCTCTCGCTCTTTCTCTCTCTCTCTCTCCCTCTCCATCGCTGCCCCACACAAAGGCTCTCTGTACACTGACCCAGGCAGGAATTCTGTGAAATGGCAGAGTCCTGGGGGGGGGGAAGGGAGTTTGGGGGGGGGGGGGGGTGGGGAAGGAGGCTCCCCTGGTGCTGAGGGTGACCAGGTCTCAGAGTTCGGCCGTGGCGTTGAGTGGGCTCTGAATCGGACTCCGCCCCCTCGCCATGATTGACAGCTCCATCTCTCCCCTTCACATGGGCTCCTGAGAATATCTTTGTTTTGTGATCTTTCTTTAAAGGCACAAGGGAGCAGAGTTGTAAAAATAAAACACAGGCCGTATTCAGCCAATGGGGAGGGAGCCGGGGAGGGGGCTGGGTAGGGGGCAGGGGCAGGGGCAGGGGCGGGTGGGGGGGGGCGGGGGTGTGCTCTGTTTAACCACGGTTGGTCCTTCAACACTTCTTGGCTGATTGGCATTGGTAGTTCGGAGCCAGCAAATATCATATTAGCCATGTGATAATACCTGCTCATAATGCTTAGAATATACCTCATATATCTACCCATGAGCAGGAGCTATACTGTAGAAAAAGGGCATGGACGTTATTTGAAATAACTGATGAATAATGGATAAATTTCAACACTCCGGCTCATTTAAGTGAAGTACGTTAGGGACCAAAGCACACAGTCATCTGATTAGTTCTGCTACAAATAATGGTGACACAAGGGGCTTTGTTTTGAACCGCTCAGGCATTTCAGATAAAGTGCACTCATGAACTTACTCTCGCTTTGGATAAAAGCGTCTGCCGCAGAAATAAATATTCGCCCAATGCACGCGAGGTAGGCTCGGCAACCCTGCCCAAGATAAACGGGTATACATAATGGATGGATGGATGTGTGTCCAGGTGTATTTATGTATGAACAGATACATATGCACACAAAGCACTGTGCAGAAGCACGTCTGCATGTTTATGTGCACTGTGCTGGAAATAATGACACTTCTCTGAGCTGGGCTGAGCTGGGCTGAGCTGGGCTGAGCTGGGCTGAGGTGGGCTGGGCTGTGCTGAGCTGTGCTGGGCTGGGCTGGGCTGGGCTGTGCCGAGCTGGGCTGGGCTGGGCTGGGCTGGGCTGGGCTGGGCTGGGCTGGGTTGGGCTGAGCTGAGCTGGGCTGAGCTGGGCTGAGCTGAGCTGGGCTTGGCTGGGCTGAGCTGGGCTGGGCTGAGCTGGGCTGAGCTGGGCAGGGCAGGGCAGGGCTGGGCTGAGCTGGGCAGAGCTGGGCAGAGCTGGGCAGGGCTGGGCAGGGCTGGGCTGAGCTGGGCTGAGCTGGGCAGGGCAGGGCAGGGCTGGGCTGAGCTGGGCTGGGCTGAGCTGGGCAGAGCTGGGCAGGGCTGGGCAGGGCTGGGCTGAGCTGGGCAGAGCTGGGCAGGGCTGGGCTGAGCTGGGCAGAGCTGGGCTGAGCTGGGCAGAGCTGGAAGCTGTGCACAGTGAGGGGATTTGGGGGCACACTGGCCTGGAGCCAGGCCCGGTTATTAGAACCTGCCGTCTACAGGATTCCCTAACAGGACTCCCCTACGCCCCCCCCCCCCAGCCCACTGTCCACAGGATTCCCTAACAGGACTCCCTTATGCCCCCCCCCCCCCCCCCCCCAGCCCGCTGCCGCGGTAACGAGAGCCAGGTCCACGGCGGTGCCGTCCCTTCGCCTGCGCGCGGTGAGGTTTCGCCATGGCGATAAATCCTCACAGCCTCCGACAGCGGGAGGAGCTCAGATCACAGCCCCCCCCGCCCGCGCTGGGGACCCCCGCCGGGGACCCCCATAAACACCCCGAGCGCACGGCTTCGGTACACCCCCCCCCAACCCCCCCCTTCCCAAACGCCCCACAGCTCTGCTCTGGAAAACCCCGTCAGAAAGGCATTTAAACAGGGGGAGGGACGTCTGCGAGACTGAAGCGTATTAACGGCAGCTACCACCCCCCCCCCCCCGCCCCCCCCGTGCGCCCCCCCCCCCCCCCATCACTACACTTCCCTGCACACTCCAGCCGTATATCTATCAGAATGTAAGCCTGTCCTTTGAGCCGCTTGTCTTACATGTTTCGTGATTCAGGTGCACGTGCTCCCACAACCAGATTTTCCCTGGGGAGGGGGGGGGGGGGGGGCGGACCACACAGCAAAAAACCTCAAGCGTCAGACGCACGCGCTGCCCCAGCTGAACAATGCCCCCCACCCCCCACCCCCCACCAAATGGAGCATTGCCCCCCCCAGCTGAACGATGCCCCCCCCCCACCCCCCGGGGCGTCAGACACGCGCTGTCCCAGCCGAGCACTGCCCCAGCCGAGCGCCCCCCTCCCGAGCGGAGCTCTGCACCCCCAGGAATTAAGCGAAGGGGCTCCAGAGGGAGGCACAGAATCGGGTCACTGGGACACACTGAGAATTATGGACCCGCACAAAAGAGCACTGTTCTCCAAGATATTAACCGAATAAACCCCCCAAAAAAACTCAGTCAAACACAATAATATCGGTTCATATTAATATCTGTTCAAAAGAGTAATTAATGATGAAACATATTAATAAAATTCATATCAATTTTTAATTAAAATACAAAAAGGTTTCTCTCAGTTATGATTCTGCATGATACTACAGTTCAAATGCTAAAGCATCCAGGATAGAGAGCACATCTGATCCCTGGTGGACTGAGATAAACGCCATGCAAGTGGAATTGGCTCTTCTGTTTCTGTGTGAAGTCTGCAATACCACTGACTCATAGAAGCAGATAGACACTGGCAGATATGCACTACACACTACACGTTATGTAAATGG